>NC_082391.1:0-77540 GCF_031168955.1 Gadus macrocephalus | reverse complement strand
CTTCCCAGTCGACCGTGTCTCCTCTCTCCGGCACTGCAGGGGATCTGTTCAACAGCAGACTTAGAGGTTGAATCACTCCTCGCTTCCTTCTCCCCGCTTCCTCTTCCCACCCATCAAAGGTGGAAGGAGATCTGACCTCACTGGAAAGAGCTATCAGGGGTCGATTCTTCTCAGGGTCGACTACAGGTCCAACCCCGCACAGTTCCTCTTTCCAAATGGACTCTGCAGCGCCGTCCACAAGGACCCACCCCCGCATGCACGCACCCCCGACAGACACACGCTACCCTCTGGCCTTATAGGTTCCAGCTGTGGTACTTGTGGAATGTGTGTGTGTGTGTGTGTGTGTGTGTGTGTGTGCATGCGTGTGTGTGTGTGTGTGCATGCGTGTGTGTGTGTGCATGCGTCTGTATGTGTGCATGTGTGCAACTGTGACATGTGTGTCTGCATGATGCATGTGTGAGTGCGTTGAGGGCCGGGGTTTTCCTGTGTTGTTATCAGGCAGACTGATGTCTTCGCTTTGGGTTAAACAGTGAGCCTTCCTATTCCCATACTTGTATGTGTGCAGTCTACATTTTCTGCGTAGCAGCGTTGTATAAGCAAGCAACAATCTCCTAGACGGCTGGTCTGACTAGCCGTCCCTCTCCCTGTCCCTCTCTCTCCCTCTCCCTCTCCGTCTCTCTCCCTCTCCCTCTCCGTCTCTCTCCGTCTCTCTCTCTCTCTCTGTCTCTACCTCTCTCTGTCTCTCTCTCTCTCTCTCTCTCTCTCTCTCTCTCTCTCTCTCTCTCTCTCTCTCTCTCTCTGTGTCAATGTCTCTCACAGAGCAGTAACTTCCCCCAGATAAGCACATTTCCTGTTCGTCACCCAACCATAACAGTCCGTGGTCACATCTTCCATCCACCAGCTTTCAGCACGGATGCTAGATCCTCATCATAATTCATCATGGTGAGAGAGAGAGAGAGAGAGAGAGAGAGAGAGAGAGAGAGAGAGAGAGAGAGAGAGAGAGAGAGAGAGAGAGAGAGAGAGAGAGAGAGAGAGAGAGAGAGAGAGAGAGAGAGAGAGAGAGAGAGAGAGAGAGAGTGAGTCACCTATGTCCTATAAGTATCAACAGTTACAGCATACCTGAGAAAAAATGTTTGCTGGCTTGAAATTCAGCCAGGGCATAAACAGATGAAAGGGGTTTACGATGTTTTGATAAGGGGGTGGAGTTTGCTTCTTCGAACCAAGTAGTCATAACCATAGACATATTATATGATAGACGGAGCATCGAATGCTACCGCCTACTGGTGCTGACGAGACGCAGGGCCGCCATCTTGGAGTGGTCATCCGCTCCCCCTTTCACACCGCCGCAAAATCGGGGCCGGTTCCGGGCCAGTTCGGAGCTAGGGCCAGGGCTTTGGTTCCACACCGCCAAAGAACCGGCTCCGGCCCCTAAAAACCGGTTCAACTCTGGCCCCACTTTAGAGCTGGGCTAGAACGAGAACCACTTTTACGCCGGGGGCAGGGGGCGGGGTTATCCCAGGAAGACCAACGAAGGGCGGCTTTTTAAATCACCGAAGTGAACGATGGACGCTAAGACAAAATCGCAGTGGACCGTGGAGGAGACAACCTGTCTCCTTGGATTTTGGTCTTCTGCCGAGGTTCAGAAAAAGTTCCACCATTGTTCTTGTTGTTTGAAACTGCGAGGGTGCTGGTAAAGCGGAGACGTAAGCAAACGTTTGCAGTGACGTCATGACGTCGCTCTCGCCGGCTCCGTGGCTGGCTCTCGCCGGTGTGAAACCAACCGGTTCTTAACTGGGGTAAGGCTGGAACCAGTTTGGAACTGGCCCTAGCACCAGCCCGGAACTGGCTCTGGGTTATTTTTGGTGTGAAAGCGGCAGTGTAATCCGTTTGGCTGGAGCAATGAACTGTCAGCGCATTTAATTAATCATACCTCACTGAATACCACTGATTTTCATGCGTTTTTTTGTCATACGTGTAGCTATGATAAAGGCCACATGGTTTGGCGTGTTTTATTATTCAATACTGTTACGTATTTTAAGAATCTAAGCTACCCACACATAGACCCAATGAAGACCAAACATATTAGCCGTAAATACCATACATAGCCACAGGGGAAACGGGACCTTACTGAAGGCTGCAATAACAGCTCCATCCACAGAGGGCAGCACCAGACAGGTAAGGAGGCCGAGGGTAATAGTCACCCCGGCTCCTCTCACTACTTCCGGGCTTGTGGATCCATACCATAACAGACGGTTGGAGCCAGAGCAAGCCAGAACTCTCCAGGCAGCGATTAGACATACGTGGGTTCATGGCTAGGATCAGCTAGGAGAATACTCTCGCACGTGCTTAGAATACATCTTCAACCTCTCTTTGCTTCAGAGTATCAGTTTACCATACCGAAAATACTTTATACAAATAAAGTCTCTTTAAAGCTATTCCTTTGGATTCGAATACTTTCCCTGAAGAATTACGTAATAATACTAATTATACCAATAGTACGGTAATGTTAAATCTTGCTTGTGAAAAGTAATCCCCCGATTCCTATTATGGATTGTCCGCCGATTTGAGCAGGAATACGCTGAACAACAGCCCGGCATCCTGTTTCTGCTGCTGTTGCTGCTCCCGGTTGACCACTCCAAGATGGCGGCCGTATTTCTCGCGTCCCAGCAGCCAATGCTCCGTCTATCTATAAGATGTCAATGGTCATAACCATCACTTTTTCGTAAACTTGACGTTAAGGTCAGTCTCCAGTGTTTCAGGAGTCCACTTCTTCATGTTGTATTTATTGAGGAAGAAATTACGACTTTTTTCAGAATATGTGAGTTACGAGGTGAGAAGAACGATGTTACAAATCAAACAGCAGTTAGTGTTGTTGTGGAAAACGTGGCGATGGCGGTCCTTACTTATGCTTTTACAACCTCTAAACACTAGATGTCCCTGTTTGCCAATTCATTTATATTGAACTTGCTTTGAAAGTTTGATGGCTAGGACTACTTGTATAAAATATGTTATTATGGCGATCCATTGATAACAACCTCAGCGACCAATGTGGGTTTCTCATGCACACATTTATTTAGCACACATAGCACAAAGCCTTTATATCACAATAATAAACATTTGTTTTGGAAGCATAGGCCTACTATACTGAGGCCTATGTTGTTTTGCAAGTGAAAAAATAAATAGTTTTGCTAAAATTAGTGATTTACGCCTTTTTAAATGATTGCAGGAACCCTGTCTGGAAAAAGCTGAGAATGAGAAAGCTATCATGTTATTTAATATGAAACCACACAATGTTCCTCAGTCAACATTGCAGCATATTGTGTCAACATGAAAAATTGAATCATTCAAAGGGTTATGTATTTACTCTAATGGTTGCATAGTAGGGGTCCTGATATGAATATGAAATGTATTTCGCGGATAAACGCACTATTGTGCCATCATTTTCACCATTGCTAAAGTGTCTTTCAGCAAGGATGTAAATCCATATCTCTCCAGAGGGCATTCTGCACTGTCCATTAAGTGGGGCATGACATTCTTAGAAGGTTACTTAAGGTAATCAATATGTTTCATAATCCTCTCACTCCAAGGCCTGAAGGCTGCCAGTTGCCACTGTGCTTGTCGGAGAACAAATATGCTACGACCTTTGACCTGTGGATGCCAGGCACCATGTTGCTGGCGGAGCCAAACCGCAGGTATCTTCAACTGTGTTCACGTTATTAAGCAAATTAAAACGTAAATAACTTCGTTATCGCAACGGCCTGATTACCAGCACTTACTTTGCTTTTTAACTGGCCTATGGTTTTATCCTTTATCTATAAACAACTTTAGGCCTGTTATTATGTAGTGCATTGTTGGGGCAAGTTAAGCCAAGGTTTCCCGTCACTTGCACTCACTTAATAATATTGAATGCGTTGAAAGGGATGACAATGGCTTACTCTCTTTCTACGGATCAGATTTGTATTCATATGTGCATTCAACACAAAGAAAATATAGAACACACACACTTGCATGCACGTTCGCGCGCACACACACACACACACACACACACACACACACACACACACACACACACACACACACAGATTAATCTAGACATGACCTAGTCACCACTATAATGGAGCATCGTTTGACGTACTTAATAATAATTTTTCTGGAAATACAGCTTGGAGTGTGAATTCAACTAGGTATTAATATAGAGCATACAGAGTAACAACACCATACTGAGAAAAAATGGCAGAGGGGCGAAAGTAGCAGATTAGCAAAGGAAGATCGAGAGGAAATAAGTGGAGGAGCAGAAGTAGAAAAATGTCCCGTGCGGCTATCGCGAAACCAGACAGCATCCCTCACACCATCACAATAAACATGACTGTACACGCGCTGCCGACGACGCTGCCGTCTCCCCACTTTTCAGTGCGCAAGCCTTGGCTCCGCGTCGAGCCTTTGCGCCTGCGCTCTGCGTCGCCACCGCGAGAAAGACTCCACAGGCTCGAGCCTCTAAACCTCCCCGCCAGCAGCGGTTTTCTCGAAAGGCCACGAGCTACTGAAATGAAAGCTGCACTAATACCTCTTCACACGTCGGAGTCTACGACTGCATGAAGAAGGTAGGCTGCGACGGTCCGTTTAGTCTTATTGTCGTCCTCGGAAAAACGACAGACGTGGTCGTTTGTCTCTACCGTGAAGATTTTTCTTCTGTGAAACAAAGCAAAGGCAGCAGCGCTCACTTGTGGCAAAAAAAAAACCACAAGGAAAAAAACATCTGTCAACGTCACATTTGGGAATGACATCTAAACATCGGATTTGTATGCGGTCTTGTTGTTCGATATAAACTTATAGGCCAAGGGCTGCATGTCGGCCTAAATAGTCGTTGTCTGTTATGGACATGAATGTGGGGCTAGGAGATCTGTGGTGAAATCCTCTGTGTGTTGTCAGCCAAGTCCCTTCATAACGCTTATTGTTCTACAGATGTTGCTGCAGAGACGCTGCATCTCCCTACTCTCAATCCTTTAGGAGCATTTAATAATCGTTATTATTATTATGAATTTAAATAGCCTCATTTGATGGCAATTATTGCAGTTTGGTCCATTTTAATATGTGCGTAATAATTTTTGTTTATTTTGTAGGCCGTGTAGCGTTGACACGCGTTGGGAGGGTTTAAAGGACACGACATGAAGAGGACAGCATGGTGTGCATGAGGGGTCGTCACACGCAGAGGGAATGACACGCATCCTCTATGACTGTGAGGGTGAATCTTAATTACTGCGCGGAGCTCGTTTTCTGACCAACCGGTTGGATGTACTACGAGGGAGCGCGCACCTAGACGGCCCGAAGATGTCCCAGAGCTGGACCGCCGCCACGCCGTGCCGCTGTATCGCCGCCGTTCTCGTTCTTCTCCTTCTCGTCTTGCCCCCGCGCGCTCTCTCCATCCGTGCCGACAAGGCTCTCAACAAGGACGACCACGTGAGCGCCACGGTCAACGCCACCGTGTTGGACTCAAAGGGCAACCCCGTCCAGATGATGAGCAACGACGACGGCACGTACGGTCAGAACTCACCGAAGAGCGACACGAAAGGCACGGTGATCGCGCCTGCGCATTACCATGGAGGTAAGTTCACTGTCAGTTCTAATGTAGCCATGGCAGTGTGACACCGAACGATTGCAGGGGTGTGGGCATGGTGCTTGCAAAGTGTAATTTCACCCTGATAGCATGCCCCCCTCTCTGTGAGCATTCATCTGAAACGCTTGCACAGACAGGCACTTTAGTTTTTTTCACATTAGGCTACTTTATAGACTTTATATCAGCCAGCTAATGAATGTCTTTTTTTTTATTTGGAGATATGGATTAAGGTCAGAGCAGCTGTATCTCAAACTCACACACATGAGCGCACGCACACACACACACACACCTACACACACACACACACACCTACACACACACACACACACACACACACACACACACACACACACACACACACACACACACACACACACACACACACACAGTGTCAGATAGACTGCTGTGGTTAGTGCTGAATTAGAATGGTGTAGGAGTAATGTGTAGAGGTTATTGTGTCTGGAGTCTATTGTGTTGTCAAGATGTCAAGGGTTGTGTTAAGGATGTTGACCCGTGTGTGTTAAGGTCAACATCAGAGGATGCAGAGATTGGTCGTTCAATCACCTTTCTAGAACACAGCCTTTATGTTCCAGAACATTCTTGTAATAGTCTACAATGTTTTTATTGTCCTTAGAATTTAGATGAGTCTTCATGACGGTATTACAACATGGTATTGATGTGTTCTGCTTGGCTAGTTGAAAAACATATCAAATTCATATTCATATTCCTGTCATGCTTGTGAAACTGGAACTAAAGAAATAATCTAAAACAATTATATCTTCTTTGAACACAAAGTGGTGCTTAAAACAGATGGGTTTAATAACAGATAATATCTTACTGGTTTAAGCTTACGATGATGGCTTAACATTCATGAAGACCGCATGATGATGTTTTAAAAACTACATGAAAAGATGGCTTAGGTTATTATTAGTCACAACCATTTGCATCATGCTTTTGCAAGCTATTTGGCTATGGAAACATCTGTGAAACGACAATGTTATAAGGTAAATTATATCATGGGCATCAGTTGGGGTCTGACCTGAGATTGAACATGACATGAAAATGGTCTGTCTACCACCTCACCTTCATCTCTGCGTTGGGTTTAATGTCGCACCTCATCATCTTCTGAATGTAAACATGCGAGAGGGGCAGCTGATTGGCTGTCATCAATTACTTATTAAGAGTACTTTATTAAGAGGCATGAATCAATTTTTAGAGAAATTGTAAAAAAAAAAAAAAAAAAACACAGAAAATCATTGATGGAAACCCATTTTCACACACTTTGTCCGTGAACAGAGGAGGGTATTAATATAACAAAGGAATTGGTAAAACGGAAACTTTCCATTACCTCATGTGTCTGTTGTTCTGCTCCACATCAGCTAACTGTGACCATCCCTATCCAATCAGAGCCCGGCTCTAAGGGGGACTCCACCCCCGACCCCAAAACCATTTTCACTGTCCAATCACAAACCCCAAAGAAAGTAGGCTACAACACAATGAGACAAACTTTTGGACTCAAAGAAAAAAAAAACAGGCAACGGGTTGTTTGTTTAAACTGTACAACATTTATTTGACATGGTTTATTACCAATCATGAAAGTTTCCATTTCATAGGCACGTGTGTTGTTATGTGTTGTGGTCAACAGAGACGTAACAGACATTATTCAGAGTCAGTGGCCTAGTTTGTGGCTTCTCTCTGTGGCCCGAGGTAATAGGCTGACCTGTGTGGAGGCCGGCTCCCCACCCAACCTCTCTATTCTAACCACTAGACACCACATGCTCAGTCTGGTTATGTGCAGCCCTTGGACTATAGCCCCAGAACCAGTATTGGTTGTAACTCCCACCAGCAGCCGCATCTCCTCATTGAAATGATCATTTATGTATAATACCTGGCTCAATAATGTCTCAATAACTTCTGTTTTGTGAACTTAACACTGACCTATACTCACAGGGGTTTAACTGCATTAGTTCTACTAATCGTAGCTTTCAAATGCAGTTCGTAGCTTTGGATTTATTGCCCATTCAGTTGAACATTTAGAGAGGTAATATTGTTCTTTCTTTTTAACCATATAGTCATGATGTTTCCTGTTTTGATGCGTAACGGGTAACTTGTATCAATGGGACACTGTAGCGTTTTAAGTAACGTATTAGCTAAAATCAATGTCTTCATTCATAAATATGTCCTCATTGGTGTAAAATGACCTCTGCCATAATCAGACTTATCCTCCTGAGCAAAGAATTTCTTATCTGTATTTACATTGAACGGGTAAGTCCTTAGGAGGCTTCCATCTGACACGCCACAGGAAAAGGAAAAAGGGAATTAAAGAAAAGGGAACTAAAAAGGCAACGTGACCTGCAAATTCAAAAAAACGTGTCACGTAGTCATAGCTTCTTGGCACACAGCGCCTACCGTGCAACCAGGTTGCAACTCACATTTGAAAAAGTCAGGCGCTGGAGAGCACTATTTGTTTGAATGCGAAATACAATTTTACCACGTTAGGAGAAATTCCTACACGGTGTCGTAGTATGACGTTAATATATTATTAGTATATTAGTATAATCACAAATTAACTTAAAATCCACTCTGGGCTTAGCTCTTACTCTTATTAACTGTTCAAAAGATTGTGGTGAGTGAAGCTAGGGCAAATGCCAGCTACAGTAAAGTAGTAGTACCTTTATCCTAGGAGTCACAGCAGCACAACGGTACTCCACGAATGGAACCACAAGCAGGACACCAAAGTTCATGCGCAAAGTCAAAGCTTGGGTTCTCTGATGATGTGATTGGTTCAAAGTCACATACACACACACACACACACACACACACACACACACACACACACACACACACACACACACACACACACACACTGTACCAGATGCTTCCAAGGACACTGCAGACCTTGTTGCTCTGAAACTGGGGCCTCGTCCTCAAATGTTCCCCTTTCCAAGAGATGGTATTTTTCTCTCTATTTTCTCTCTATCTTCTCTCTATATTGAGTTATGACACAGAGTTTCAAAGGCCTCAAGGCTGAAATATATAACGTGGCACCATCTCTATGTAGAGACCGATTTAAGTAAAAATTCCTTACACAGCTGATAAAATTAAACCGTGTACTTTATTCTATTCTCAAGGCCTCCTTGCCCATTTACTTATAGAGGCCGTGTAGACATAATAGATTCAGACATAAATATTCTTCGTCTGTGGTTCTTAATGGCCCACTAATTGTTGTGTTCCCATCGGCCTGTAACTGGCGCGAGCAAACACTTATAAGACCGGGAGGAGCTCTGGATTGTCCCATATCTATACGGGTACATTTTGCTGGTCGATCTACCGGTAAATGTATTGACCTATGCTGGTAGATATACAGTCTTGTGCTGGTAGATCTACAGAGTTATGCTGGTAGATCTACCCATTTTTGATGGTAATAGTGGCTCATAGGAACACGTTAACCAACGTACGTGTATGTGTGTGTGTGTGTGTGTGTGTGTGTGGGTGAGTATGTCTTTGTATGTGTGTTTCTCTTTGAGACGGAGACATTTGAAGCGTGAGGTCTTGCATCACTATTTCTTACTTTGTCTTATCACTTCTTCTCTCTTTTTGAGCACACAGGAAGAGGTTTTTATGCGTGTGGTTTTGCATCCCCTTTTTCGGTAATTTATTGACACATAGCCTTTACTTCCTCTATGCAAGCACGCATGCACACACACACACACACAAACACACTACAGATGTATATGCTAAATTAATTATGATGAGAAACATAACCTACGATGATCAGCCATTAAAAAAATGGCTGTGTGAAATATCCTGTTGTGCATTATGGTGCCCAGAGCTTTACTGTCCCTGTCTTGTGTCACCGTTGTACTGGAGTCCTTAGCATGTGACGTATCGTGATAAAACCGGCCAGCCTTCTGACCAACGGCTCATCTCTGCTAGCCTGACCTCCTCACCTTGAAGCTGGGATTCCTCCGGCTCTGAACTCTCTCCAGTTGTGTTATGTCTCTCTCTCTCTCCCCCCCAGTGGTGGACCGCCAGGGCTGTGACCCCCACACACGCTTCGTGGTGCCCCCGCGCACCGGGCACTGGGTGGCCCTGCTGCAGCGCGGGAACTGCACCTTCAAGGAGAAGATCCTGAAGGCCTCCGCCTACAACGCCTCTGCCGTGCTCGTCTACAACAACTCCACCGAAAAGACGGTCAAGATGGGCCACGACGGTACGACGCCGGAGCACACCGCGGCTGCTGCAGTGTGTGTGTGTGTGGGTGTGTGTGTGTGTGTGTGTGTGTGTGTGTGTGTGTGTGTGTGTGTGTGTGTGTGTGTGTGTGTGTGTGTGTGTGTGGGTGTGTGTGTGTGCGCGCACTTAATATTGAAAGGCTTTGAAAATATCCCAAACTCCCACAATGGCGTTGTGATGTAGTAATCACAAAGTCAGTAAGATGCTCTGTAAGATGACGTCATAGCAAAAGGGGAGGAGGAGGGAAAGAGGTGTGGGGAGAAACAGAGGTAGGGCTGTCTGAGTCATTACCTGTGTTCCAACAGCATCGATGAGTCTAAATATAGCACAGAGCTGAGGAACACATCACAACTGCTCTGGAGCCTTCCCAGCCCCTCAACGTAGTGTCTTTCTGTGATGACCCTGGCCGTGTCTGTGTGTGTCTGTGTGTGTGTGTGTGTGTGTGTGTGTGTGTGTGTGTGTGTGTGTGTGTGTGTGTGTGTGTGTGTGTGTGTGTGTGTGTGTGTGTGTGTGTGTGTGTGTGTGTGTGTGTGTGTACAATAACAATAACTTCAACCAGACCTTCCCTTTCCACATTCCAAAGAATTTAAATAAGAACAGGATTATGACATGCAGCTTCATGGCATTTGGTGGTTTGTGGTACATAAAAATATGCGAAAGTAACAGCATTGACCTTGTGTGAAAACATTAGCAGGGCAAAACTTAATGGGTTAAGTGATTCTGTGCGCTGGAACCTTTGTGTTGAAGACATCACCAATATGTGGGTTTGTGTGTGTACAATAGTGTTGCAAACCAGTACTCAAGTAAACGAGCACTCGCTAAGCAAACCAAAAACACACAGAATTTTCCAACATCTTATAGATGTTTTTTATGTTATGTTGATAATGTATTTTGAGATACGATATACAGTATAAGGAAATAGTCCAAATTACAACCATTGCAAAGATACATATAGTATTCATGACTTAAATAGGTTTGTTCGCAAAAGTGTAGTGGCTGGCAGGAGTAGATAGAGTGCCCCTGTGTTCGAACAGTGTACAATAATGACAACCGCCCTTGTACGTTCCGACATCAAAACTGTAAGTGAAATTTATAGCAGCATAGCGATATTCTGGTGGTGAATTAATGAATCCCCCGTCTCAATAGCAGCTAACGTAGTTGGAAAGAGAGCTAAGGGAACTAAAGATGTGATTGTATGAATCCCTTGTGTCTAGAGGTGCAAACCTGCCGAGGAGACGAGGCTATTTACTCCTTGTGCATCTCTCTCTCTCTCCCCCTCTCTCTATCTCTCTATCTCCATCCTTTCTCTCCCTCTCCCCCCTCTCATCTTTCTCACTCTCAGTCAACTAAGTCTCTTCTCTCTCATTCCCCTCTGTCTCTCTCTGTCTGTCCATGTGTGTCCCTCTCCCTCTCTCCCTCCATCCCCCACTCCCCCTCTCCCCTCCACACACACTACACCTCTCTCATCCACAGGTGGCAGATGTCCGGCTGGGTGCGTAAGTCACCCTGAGTCACGGTTCTTACCCCCGGGCAGTGCTTGATGTGTGCTCAGCCTGTTGACGGCAGAGCCCGGCCCATAAACTAATGATTATTGCCCGCTGGCTCATGGTTGTGACTGACTGACCGCTTCTTCCACGGCCAATTGACTGACCTCACAGTGGCACTGAGTGGTGTGTGTGTGTGTGTGTGTGTGTGTGTGTGTGTGTGTGTGTGTGTGTGTGTGTGTGTGTGTGTGTGTGTGTGTGTGTGTGTGTGTGTGTGTGTGTGTGTGTGTGTGTGTGTGTGTGTGTGTGTGTGATTTTGTGTCTCTAGTTGTGTGTGTGTGTGTGCGTGTGTGTGTGCGTGTGTGCGTGTGTGTGTGTGTGTGTGTGTGTGTGTGTGTGTGTGTGTGTGTGTGTGTGTGTGTGTGAATGTTAGGGATGGCGTCCACCTGGCCAATTATTTTAGAGACAGAATATACCAACCTCTCCAGCTGTGACACAGGGTGCAGTTTAATTAAGTATCACATTGAAATGAAAATGTGCTGAGAGGGTGCTGTCAGAGCAATTTAAAAGTCCATTCTCTGATGGCATTGTGGAATTCATCACAAGAACATTTCCAATATTGCCAACAAGGCACGAAGGGGATAAACAAGTGAGCCACATCATTTGAGAATGTGCTGTACAATAATGTATGGAAATTATGAGGAAGAAAACACAAGCAATTGCATACAGTTAATGGTTATTCATGATTCCTCAACCTTCACTAAACCATATGATACCAGACAGATGAACTGGATTGGGTCCATGTTAGCTGTAAGGTCAACTGGCTAAACAAGGCTTCAGATAAGGCTCGGGGCATTAAGGGATTGAACTCAGATCCTCTTGGTTGGTGTAGTTGGATCCACTGCACCAGTGTGCCACCAGGTTGTTTGTTCAGATCACTGAGCGTGATATGAACATTAATAACCAGCCTGTGCCCACGAGAAATGGCAAGTACAAAAACCAATACGGGAACTATGGCAACAGAGTAGGCCTCCATGAACATTCAGTTGTGTTTGTTTGACATCTCTGGTAAGCAATGCATGACATAGCATGCACATGGGTTTGTATTGTTTTTATTATCAGAATCGTATATATAGATGAGATGAATGGATGCAGAACACGAAAATAAATATCTCAAACTTCTAGGAAGAATGTTATGTACTTGGATGGATTGTTGGGATTGCGACAAAGTTTACTCACTGTATCTGAGGAGAACACATCTCTATGTATAACGTCAATATGTATGTTTTCAAGAAGATTGCACTAATCGGAAATGGACTATGGAACGTGCTCTAAGTCAAGTCTATATACCCTATACCCTGTCGGATCCATATTATCATCTGCATCATCATCATGATCATCATCATCATCATCGTCCCAGTCATGGTTTGCAGATGAGCCAGCAGCCAGCAGCAGCAGTGTATGGAACTGTCCAGACTGGTGTGATATTTTCATTGCCAATTGTGCGATGCAGGTGGAAGACTACTAAATTGGAAATGTTAGTTTAGAAATGTATCTCTGCCAGTTTTAGTTTAATATATAGTGTTCTGCTGCGTTTTAGTTTAATATATATTGTTCTGCTGCGTTTTAGTTTAATATATAGTGTTCTGCCAGTTTTAGTTTAATATATAGTGTTCAGCCAGTTTTAGTTTAATATATAGTGTTCTGACAGTTTTAGTTTAATATATAGTGTTCTGCCAGTTTTAATTTAATAATATATAGTGTTCTGCTGCGTTTTAGTTTAATATACAGTGTTCTGCCAGTTTTAGTTTAATATATAGTGTTCTGCTGCGTTTTAGTTTAATATATAGTGTTCTGCCAGTTTTAGTTTAATATATAGTGTTCTGCTGCGCTTTAGTTTAAAATATAGTGTTCTGCCAGTTTTAGTTTAATATATAGTGTTCTGCCAGTTTTAGTTTAATATACAGTGTTCTGCCAGTTTTAGTTTAATATATAGTGTTCTGCTGCGTTTTAGTTTAATATACAGTGTTCTGCCAGTTTTAGTTTAATATATAGTGTTCTGCTGCGCTTTAGTTTAATATACAGTGTTCTGTCAGTTTTTGTTTAATATATAGTGTTCTGCTGCGTTTTAGTTTAATATACAGTGTTCTGCCAGTTTTAGTTTAATATACAGTGTTCTGCTGCGTTTTAGTTTAATATATAGTGTTCTGCCAGTTTTAGTTTAATATATAGTGTTCTGCTGCGCTTTAGTTTAATATACAGTGTTCTGCTGCGCTTTAGTTTAATATATAGTGTTCTGCCAGTTTTAGTTTAATGTATAGTGTTCTGCTGCGTTTTAGTTTAATATATAGTGTTCTGCTGCGTTTTAGTTTAATATATAGTGTTCTGCCAGTTTTAGTTTAATATATAGTGTTCTGCTGCGCTTTAGTTTAATATATAGTGTTCTGCTGCGTTTTAGTTTAATATATAGTGTTCTGCCAGTTTTAGTTTAATATACAGTGTTCTGCTGCGCTTTAGTTTAATATATAGTGTTCTGCCAGTTTTAGTTTAATATACAGTGTTCTGCCAGTATTAGTTTAATATACAGTGTTCTGCCAGTATTAGTTTAATATATAGTGTTCTGCCAGTTTTAGTTTAATATATAGTGTTCTGCTGCGTTTTAGTTTAATATATAGTGTTCTGCCAGTTTTAGTTTAATATATAGTGTTCTGCTGCGCTTTAGTTTAATATATAGTGTTCTGCTGCGTTTTAGTTTAATATATAGTGTTCTGCCAGTTTTAGTTTAATATACAGTGTTCTGCCAGTTTTAGTTTAATATATAGTGTTCTGCCAGTTTTAGTTTAATACATAGTGTTCTGCTGCGCTTTAGTTTAATATATAGTGTTCTGCCAGTTTTAGTTTAATATACAGTGTTCTGCTGCGTTTTAGTTTAATATACAGTGTTCTGCCAGTTTTAGTTTAATATAGTGTTCTGCCAGTTTTAGTTTAATATACAGTGTTCCGCTGCGCTTTAGTTTAATATACAGTGTTCTGCCAGTTTTAGTTTAATATTCAGTGTTCTGCCAGTTTTAGTTTAATATACAGTGTTCTGCTGCGTTTTAGTTTAATATACAGTGTTCTGCTGCGCTTTAGTTTAATATATAGTGTTCTGCCAGTTTTTGTTTAATATATAGTGTTCTGCTGCGCTTTAGTTTAATATACAGTGTTCTGCTGCGTTTTAGTTTAATATATAGTGTTCGGCCAGTTTTAGTTTAATATATAGTGTTCTGCCAGTTTTAGTTTAATATATAGTGTTCTGCTGCGCTTTAGTTTAATATACAGTGTTCTGCCAGTTTTAGTTTAATATACAGTGTTCTGCTGCGTTTTAGTTTAATATATAGTGTTCTGCCAGTTTTAGTTTAATATATAGTGTTCTGCTGCGCTTTAGTTTAATATACAGTGTTCTGCTGCGCTTTAGTTTAATATACAGTGTTCTGCTGCGCTTCAGTTTAATATACAGTGTTCTGCCAGTTTTAGTTTAATATATAGTGTTCTGCTGCGTTTTAGTTTAATATATAGTGTTCTGCCAGTTTTAGTTTAATATACAGTGTTCTGCTGCGCTTTAGTTTAATATACAGTGTTCTGCTGCGCTTTAGTTTAATATACAGTGTTCTGCCAGTTTTAGTTTGATATCTAGTGTTCTGCCAGTTTTAGTTTAATATACAGTGTTCTGCTGCACTTTAGTTTAATATACAGTGTTCTGCTGCGCTTTAGTTTAATATATAGTGTTCTGCCAGTTTTAGTTTAATATACAGTGTTCTGCTGCGCTTTAGTTTAATATACAGTGTTCTGCCAGTTTTCCCACCAAACCAATGCGGCCCATCTACCAATGCAGGCACTGGTGACACTGTAGCAGTCATGATCACCGAAGCGTACGGCAGAGAGATCCTGTCCCACCTTGAGCGCAACCTGACGGTGCTGGTGAGCGTGGTGGTGGGCCAGCGCGGGCCCACCAAGAACATCAACCGGGGTTCCCTGGTGTTCGTCTCCATTTCCTTCATCGTCCTGATGATCATCTCGTCCGCCTGGCTCATCTTCTACTTCATTCAGAAGATCCGCTACACCAACGCCCGGGACCGCAGCCAGGTAACACTAACACTAGGCACTAGTAACTCGCTCCAGGTCGAAAGCCAGGTCAAAGAGATACAGGCCTCTCCGGCTGTCCATTCAGCCAGATCTATGACACCGTATATATACATACATACATATAAAAAAAAAAAAATTAAGCTTATTCTGCAATGCAATACAATTCGTGCTTGCACAGACGTAAACACACTCACTGAGCTGGTTTGTGCAAATGTTTTGGCAACTGAGTTAACAATCAAAAGTTTATATAAGATAATAAGACATCCTAATCATACAGGGGCTGTTAATTACTTATTTCCTTGTTTAAAGGTGAAAGCCGGTTCACTGTTTTGAAGAATATTTAGTTGAAAAACCTTTAAAAATCAATGAATGGAAAATTTTGTTAACCTTGCTAAGGTATTTTGTTGTCGTTCTTATAAAAAAAAACACAATAATGAATGTCCGCTCCAGGTAAAATTGTCAAGCAGTGAATGCAGTGCAGAACACTGTTATGGAAAAAAGGATTTAGGTTTTTGTCAGAGCTTAGTCCCTGTCCATCCCCCTCCACCGTCTGCCTCCTCGTGGCTACAGGGACAATGAGAAAAGCCCCTATTAGAATTGTATGTAAATTGCTCCAGAGGCTTAATAAAAAACGTCTAGTGATTATATCTGTTCCTGCATTATCTACCTAAACGGCTCCTCTCCAAGCTGCTATGGCTTTTTTGAGCAACAGCTGTATTAACAGCCACTAACTAATGGTCAGTTGCTAGCAGTTAACCTGTCGCTAACAGTACTCCTGTTGCTAACAGTTTGCCAGTCGCTAATGGCACACCAGCTACTAACTAAACCAGTTGCTAACGGTTTTCCAGTTGCTAGCAATCGACCAGCTGCTAACACCAATTGACAGTCACCAATGGGGCACCGGTTGCTTACTATCAACCAGTTGCTTACAGTCAGGCAGTTGCTAACAGTCAACCAGTTGCTAATGTCAGCCAGTTGCTAACAGTCAACCAGTTGCTAACGGTCAGCCAGTTGCTAACAGTCAACCAGTTGCTAACGGTCACCAAGTTACTAACAGTAAACTGGTGATCCATCACACATCAACAACAGTGTTTCTCCACACTGTACTCTCATGCTCTGAACGTAAAAGCATCTGTCAATAGGGAGTCTGTTAAATGGACAATATATTGGACGGTAGCCTAACTCTGCCCCGCGAAGGATAAGATTATCCCTTAGTCTTAAATTCTAAGTGCATGTCCTCCATGAAAGATGATACGCTGAAAGAAAATCACTTTGATTAATCGAGGGGGACGGTTCCAATAGTTGAAAGAAATTTGCTTTATCAAAATATAAGCACTTTTACCTCAACTAACCCTCTATTCACCACCAGTTTCTCCGTCACCTGCCTCTTGTCTCCCCTCTTGTCTTTCTGTGCTTCCTTGTCTCTCTTCCTCAATCCCTTTTGCCTCACTCTTTACTCCCTCTTTACATTCTTCCATTCCTCTCCTTTTGTCCCCTTCTCTATGTCTGCACTTTTTCTTTCACCTTCCTTTTTATAACTCTTTCTCTTTCCCTTCTCTTCTCGCCTTAGCGTCGCCTTGGCGATGCAGCCAAGAAAGCCATTGGGAAGCTGACCACAAGGACCGTGAAGAAAGGAGATAAGGTAAAGTGTGCATTTGGTTTCATTAAGGAATACAATTAGGGTCTTCTCTGTCGAGCATATTATCAGAATAGCATATGCATAGAAAAATATTTGAGTCAGGGAAGTGGTCTTTATTTGTCGCTATCATAATGCAGACTCTTAAATCCAACATGGGTCCGGACAGCTAGTACACACATATGCACTCACACCAGACCTAAGAAACTAAACTCTGGCCCGAAGGACACGCTGTAACTTTGTAGAGGGGTGAGGATTAATCAGACCCGACTAGCCGATACAGGGCCATTTTCGGCTGCCATTCATTTAATGTCTCCTGCCTGTACGAATGGCCTTCGCCTCCAGTCGATGGTGGGTTTAAGGCTTGGGATGAGATGTGATCAAAGTGACAAACGGGGAGTAGAACTTCCAGCCACTGCCTTAATATTGACACTCCCGTTTCCAACAGACTCATTTCAGAGTTAAAGGTCAAGGAGGAGAGAGCGAGAGAGAGCGAGAGAGAGCGAGAGAGAGAGAGAGAGAGAGAGAGCGAGAGAGAGAGAGAGTGTGACAGTGTCATTAATCAATCCTGATATATGAAGTTGTTTGTTCGACCCGCTAAGACATCTGGGAGCCAGTGGACATTTTGTGCTGAACAAAATACTTTACTGGTTTACTTTAATAGCCCTGATATCCAATCCCACCCGCTCTCCATCTAGTGGCATGAATGAACACGTACACCGTCGTTTCTGAGGAGGAGTATAGAGTTTAAGGTAAATTTATTCAAGCCACTCATGAGTCATTGAAGTGAACTGACTTACGTACGGTGAATAGACCGCAATCTGCAATGCATCTGCTAAATCTTTGACGCATTTCCGGCCCACGCTAGCTTGGCTAGCTTGGATAGTAGGCTAGGTTAGGTAAGGCTAGGCTACGTTGTGTAGCATTAGTGGTGTCGAGGAGACAGCTCTGTGGCCTGGACTGACGCTGGGCAAGGTCACATCGCATCCCCTGCCATGAATAAAACATATGAGAGAGAGAGAGAGAGAGAGAGAGAGAGAGAGGGAGAGGGAGAGGGAGAGGGAGAGAGAATGAGACAATATTGGAGAGAGAGGGCAGGAACAAGAGAGAGATACAGTTAGATGATGAAGGAGAGAGGGAAGGAGAGATAAAAGGAGAGTAATGTTCAGTGAAAATGCCAGAGATGGGAATGAGGGGAAGAGAGGAGAGAGATACACAGTGGAGATTCAAGATGGCAGGAGGGAGAAAGAGTGAGAGATGCTGAAACTGAATCCACCCCCTCCCGTAGGCGGTCCACTGGGAGGGCTGGAGTCAGGGGCAGTTAGAGGAAGAGGAAGATGAGAGGTGGAGTGTGAGGGAGAGGAGGAAGTTGAGATGTTCACAGCTGAGGCATGCCATGAAACACAACTTCCTGTGTAGTCACCAATAACCCCTAGCAGCTCATTGGTTGTGGCGGCTGAGGAGGAGGTGCCCTTGGCAGTGCTCATCATGTCGAGCCGACATCCAGGCAGGCACACTATGGAGTGTAACTACGTAAGCATGAAATCCAAACAAAAGTACACAATTTAGAATGGAACCTCAATGGGTGGTTTTAGTTTTCAAACTCACAACCTGTAATTGCTGATGGAACGGTTTAATACGTACACGTTTTAAGTGATCCAGCTCAGACAAAATGGAACAGCGGCTGCCAACGGAAAAGGTTGTCTTCGTTGCGTGTTTCTCCACAGTGTGAGGCAGGTTGCTACGTCATTCCATGTACCACCTCCATTGCCTGGCGGCTGGCAGCTTCTGCACAGCCAGCCAACACCCATCAGTCATGAGTGCCAGACAGACTTGAAGGGCTTCTTAGGGGGTGTGGAAATCTAATCCTAATCAAGTCAATAAGTAAGAAAAAAAAAGATTCCCTGAGAATGATGTTCGAAAAACTGCAGTCTGCAATGTTTCTGCAGGATGGAAGCAGCATCACGTCAGCTCAAACAGGCGGTTAAAGATCTCTCCTGCTGGAAACCGGTTACTGCCGTGTGCAGTGGTGGAGGGAATACATAGGGTGAGGGGAATGGCAGTTAGGGTTAGGGTTAGTGGTGGAGGGAATACATAGGGTGAGGGGAATGGCAGTTAGGGTTAGGGTTAGTGGTGGAGGGAATACATAGGGTGAGGGGAATGGCAGTTAGGGTTAGGGTTAGTGGTGGAGGGAATACATAGGGTGAGGGGAATGGCAGTTAGGGTTGGAGAGTGTTAGGAAGAACACAAAACTAATTATCTGAGATGTTTCATTTTATTGTAATTGGATCTGTTATCCAATTTTTAATCCATACATGGAGGTTTTATAACATTACACCTGCATTGTAATGTACAATCCAGTAGCATATACCCTTTATTTTACTATATACTCACAGCTGAGTATAGTTTATAATATGATATGAAGATAGCTTATTAAGAATTTTTGACTTTGAACATCTCCTACATTTAAAAACACCTGATGACGACGGTCTTCCGCTCTAAGCAAAACTGGGCGCGGCTTCAAAACTGCTAATCCCTGGAACCCTTTAAAACAGAGAAAGATTCAGCTGAAGTCGTTCGCGAGTTTTCGTTAAGAAATATCGTGGGTGTCTTCTCCATTTCGATTCGGGTGGGTCGAGAAGGGTGAGGACACTCCTTGTGGAGGTTATTGATCGCCCCATGTGCAGGCGCCGTGGGTGGGGGCGGTTGTTGGTGTGTTTTGTGTGTGCGTGTCTGGGCCAGGGGGGTGGGGTTGCGCGATGGCATGTCCTTGGCTCTGAGGCTGTTTGTCCTCTGTCATGAGAGACAGATAGCCAGTATCCAGAAATAACTCAGCATTGATTCTCCACTACCCCTCCTCACTGCCTTGCGTTGGGTCATCTCCCTCTCTCTGTCTCTGTCTCCCTCTCTCTCTCTCTCTGTGACTTCTCACTTACTCTTATTCTTTTTCTCCCAGAATGAAGTCATTTAACCATCCTCCCCCACTCAGATTTCTCTCTCTCTCTCTCTCTCTGTCTCTGTCTCTCTCTCTCTCTCTCTCTCTCTCTCTCTCTCTCTCTCTCTCTCTCTCTCTCTCTCTCTCTCTCTCTCTCTCTCTATTCCGTCCCTGTCTTGTTTTCCGCATGTCGGCTCTCCTGTTGTTAATCACTCTCTTTTCCACCCGCTGCTCGTCCCCCATCATTTATTCTTGGCCAGTTTCAGAGCTCTCTGATTGGCTGTGAGCCCCGGGCCGATGCGCTGCCTGTCGTGATGTATTAATGCGCTGCTGTCCATTGTTAACAATGTGGATGAATGGGGAAAGACTCACTGTCTTCTGCTCACACACAGAGGGGGTTATTAACACCGCAGTGTCCAAAGCCACGGTCATCACGACCACATTTCAAAGTACACCGGGACGTCCAGGTCAGCACATTTACAAGAGAAATCTCCGGCCCATTATTGATTCAAACAGCCTGAGCCGTGAGGGTAGGGGCCAGGGGGAAAGGATAGGAGGGGGAAGAGAGGTGAAGTATAGGAGGTGAAGGAAAGGTTTGGAAGGAAAGGAGGGGAAGGAGAGAGGTGAAGATGTAAACTCTCACCTGGACAAACCCATCCTGGCATTTCTAAACAAGCTGTTAACATGCACGACTTAAAGCATGGACTCATCGGGTCTCTGATATTCAGACCCCAGTGTTTTGCCAGTTGACTTCTGCGAATTTCTGAAAGATCAGCGTATTATTCCCGAATGACACGGGAGCCGGGGTTGATGTAAAGGATAAGATGGCCTCATAGGTTCTGGAAAGGTTTCAGACAACGTGTTGAGGTGGAGGTGGAGGAGAAGAAGGGGGGGTCTCTGGCGCCCAGAGCTGCCAGGTGTTTGAGGCCAGAAAAGGGTTGATTGGAAACATATGGAGGAACAGTCTGTTACCTCAGACTGCTGGCCCCAGCCGTACAACACACACGTACACAAACTCACATTGTTCTATATGTTGTGTTTGAAGTCAAAAATAAGAAGATTTGATGTTTCGTCGAGTAGTACGATTTTAGAAACATTTCTGCAGCTGCAACATCCTGTTACTGTGTGTGTGTGCGTGTGTGTGTTTCAGGAAATTGACCCAGACTTCAACCACTGTGCAGTGTGTATCGAGGGCTACCAGCCC
This sequence comes from Gadus macrocephalus, assembly GCF_031168955.1. Taxonomy (NCBI): domain Eukaryota; kingdom Metazoa; phylum Chordata; class Actinopteri; order Gadiformes; family Gadidae; genus Gadus; species Gadus macrocephalus. The sequence goes on along the minus strand of NC_082391.1, from coordinate 56,309 downwards.
AACGACGTGGTGCGAATCCTGCCTTGCAAGTAAGTTCAGAATAAGCATGCGTGCGGATATTCTCGACCTTTGACCCTGTATAATCTAATGTATCCCAACCTCATCTCACATTCAGGCAAAAGTATCCCTGTCTATATATTAACACCCTTGTTCACATGCACACCCTTAGATGCACTTATGTTATTGTTTAGTTGAGTTAAAAGCAGTTTTTTTGATATGTGTTTGGTATCAAATATAGGTTTAGACTCTGTGTGATCCCAAATTGAGCTCATATGTGTGTGAGGAATGTTGCCTCATGAAGTATATCTCTGTGAGTCAAGCGGAAGGGTGTGAATATAGCAGTTAGGGGAAAGCTTGTGTACATGATCAGTCCGTGCAGACCTTTTTTCCACTGCGATAAAATGGCAGAGTGTGTTTAATCTGGTTTTAGTCCTTGCAGTTCTGCTCATCCAAACAGGCTGCCAGAAGGAACCTAAGGTGTACCACAACCCACACATTGTCCTGTAATGAATTTAACTGCTCCAAATGAGCTGGCTGCTCACCGTCTAACGGGGCACACCACAACCACTGGGTGCATTTATTCTCTATGTGTATAAGGCTCATTTGGGCGATTTGGTGCCTTTGGTTAGAGTCAGTAGGGTTAATCCAAGTCTGAACGTGCATGTTTTTTACTTTAAATTTGAAGGGTTGACCTGACATGCACATGAGATGTCTGTAGTTGCAAAGACTATCAGACTCATTGTGTTAATGAAAAAAGATATGACCTTTCCTTTTTTTAAATAAACATGAGTTATGAGGACCATAACTATAGGAGGATTAAGAACTAACTGTGCCGGTGAACACAGACAAAAAAATGGGCATTTCTGCCTCTTTTCACTTCCACAACATTGATTCAAGGGTTCTAGAAGCTCGGACACCTTGTCCGTTGGCTTCAGTATTTGCTCCATATCGTAGATCACAATTGCTGAAGCGGCGTGTTGTTTTAAAATGGATGCTTGATGAGTCATTAACACTCGTGATGTGAACTGTGAAGCCTGGGAGAGGTGAGAGCTGGGAGAAGGACCTCTGTACGTTCACACAAAAGCACATATAAAGGCAATCACATGCGCACGTGTGTGTGTGTGTGTGTGTGTGTGTGTGTGTGTGTGTGTGTGTGTGTGTGTGTGTGTGTGTGTGTGTGTGTGTGTGTGTGTGTGTGTGTGTGTGTGTGTGTGTGTGTGCGTGTGTCTGTGTTTGTATATGTTTATGTGTGCATTTGTTGTGGGTTTGCTTCGATGTGTGCCTGTTTACTTGCCTGGGCCTGAGTGTGTGTGTGTTTCTGGATATGCGTCACTGCATGTTTTTGTTGCATCATCCAGTCCAGCTGGCCCATTGCCCCGCTCATTGTCAAAAAGCTATGAACAGGGTCATCGCAGAATGAACCCGTCACAACCAACCACGATCCAGTGTTTGGAGTCCCCTGGTGGTGATGTCTGTCTTAGCGCAATACTAAAGTAAATACCAATGTTATAGATTCGTTATTATAATGTTATCAATAAAAGAACATTAGAAAGGAAATTTTACTATCTAAATCGAATGGTATTTTTTAACTCTATACTCATTATTAGAGTCATTATGAGAGAACGTTGACTGTAGATATATATTATCAGAGTATATAAAAAACGTTGGTCCGAGCCTGAATTTCCCCTTAAGGCCCAAGCCCTAGTTCTGCTCTGGCGCCCCCTTGTGGGACGCTGCAGTTCTGCTAGACCCTTTGAGCATCCACGGGATGACGACCGTACTGTAGACAAGGGAGACAGATAACTGTATTTGACCAGGAAGCTTCTCTCTATAAATTAATCCTTTAGATATCCTTTACCTCTCTCCCCCCTACTCTCTTTTTCTACCATCCGCCACTCACCCCTCTCTCCCCATTTTCTCTCTAACCCCTCTACCGTACTCCTCCTCCTGCCCTCCTCCTGCATTCACTCTCTCCCTTTCTCCCTCTGCAACCTCCCCTTCTCTCTCCCTCTGCCTCCACGCTCTGTCCCTCACCTCCCCCTCTGTCTCCCCCCCTCGGTCCTTCACTCTTCCTACCTGTGTCTGTTCCAGGCATGTCTTTCACAAGATGTGTGTGGACCCCTGGCTCAACGAGCACTGTACGTGCCCCATGTGTAAACTCAACATCCTCAAAGCTCTGGGGATCATGGTGAGTCCCCCCCCAAACACATCACAAACACACACGTTTTAACATCTTCTGCTTCTTTTGATGTTTCTGTCATTATGGTGTTGTATCTGTTATTCAGCTGTTAGCTAGTCATTAGTGTATATAGTAATGTTTCTTACATGTCATAAAATCAAGCTTAACCTTTGACGTTCAAGAGCTTTCTTTTCCTCTGCATTGTGCAAAGGAGCAAACATCTCCCCCTGCTGGCCACGTCCAGTCACTCATGGCACTAGGGAGCCCTCATAGTTGATGGGATTTTCAATGCCATTTAACAATCATTACCTGAGGTGAAAATTGTTTTAGTATATACAACACGTGAACACTAAACAAGATAACCCTTTGTGCCGGGATTTATTTATTTTTATTAGGTTTATTCGACCGTCAAGCAATATCCCAATTTGAGATCTCAATCATGAGATATTGCCCTATATCCCGAGATAGCGAACCAATCAAAATGCGCCTTCTTAGGAGGTTCACGTGTAGCAGATACTAATTATACACACTAAGGGCAACCACCAACTCTCTGTACACAAAACTCTGAGGGTTTTGTGTTTGGCATCGTTTTTTAGTTTTAGTTTCAAGCTCAAACTACCAAACGATAATGTATCCATAAAGTGGTAAAAGAAACGGAGCGTTTCAAAGTTAAGACTACTGGACCTCATTGTGATTGTTTCTGTTTTGCAGTGAGCTAGGACATATGCTCCGGATTTAATATTGGCAAATCCATACAATAGAAATACTAATTCAGGACAGATACTTACAAGGCCAACAAAGAACAGCTTTTTCTTTCTGGAGTCCCAGTCTAGGTGGCTAAACTAAGATCATTTAAACCAAACAAAGAATAAGATAGCGATTAATTGCCATGTTAGTTTGCAAATATGAGGATTGTTTTTCTGATATGTTGGTTCAGTGGTTCAAAATGCTTGTAAGAAACGGACAGATGCCGGTAACGTGCTGCTAAGATGCAGTAAGTCGAGGAATAAAAATAGTTTCAGGTCAAATGCAGGTAAAATACAAAAAACAGGGCCAATACTAGATCACTCATTAAACTAAACAAACCTAAGAAAGAAGTCGCTAATCTTAGATCTATCCAAATATTATATTTTCCCCAAAGAAGCCACTGTAAACAATTCTAAAACAAGCTAAGCTAAGGCATGTGTGTCTCCCCAACATAAGACCAACCTGCCGTGCGTGGACAACGTGGCCTTTGGCATGGAGAGGATAGGCCGCAGCCAGACTTCGGGCAGTCAGAGGATGGCTCTGGTGGACCTCTCCAACGAAGCCTCCATCAGCATGGAGCCCCTGAGGCCTTCTGGGGGCCCTCAGGGGGTCCCCTCGGACGGAGAACTCACCCCTCACACCGGGGAAATCAACATTGCCGTCACCAGTAAGTCTCGGCCGTTGTTTGCCTCACCATGTATCGGTCTCTCTGTTCGCTTTGTTCGCCTGCTGCGTCTCCTTTTGTGGCTTTTGTTTTGACTCCTTCTGTTTGTGTGTTTCTGATGCATTTGAGGAAATGGTTATCATAGATGCATCCCAGGGAAGTGAACGTAACCCTTCTCGTTGGTGGAGACTCATGGGCGGCAAGCGAATAGGAAGGCAGGGATGTTTTTGTAAAATCTTGCTGTCACCTGCTCTTTTCTGCTCCCTCTTTTTACCATATATCATTCGAGATAGATGTTATCCAGATATACAACAGTTGTCTCAATGAAGCCGGCCGCCATTACAACAAAGACATCCATTGAGCCATAGCAGCTGTGCTTGAGTGAACTTGAGTACAAGCTACAAGAGGACATTTTGGATCAGATTCTCTAATCATACTGGCCCCTTCTAGTGGTGAACAGCCACCAGAATACCAAATCAGCCTTCTCCTGACCAGTTTCTTATTTGGGATTATTTGACTCTGAAGAAAAAATCTGAGACAAACAAGCACAATGGTAAATGCAATTCTGATGCCAGTTCTTATGGTTTCCAGAGAGAGGATGATTTCTCACTCGCCATAATAGCCCACACTTCAAGTTGAAACAGGATATGGAGGTGGGGTGGAACAAAGTGTAGGAGAGATCACGGAGATAGTGCGCTGCAACAGTGAGAGTACTTAAGAGAACCATCGCTACTGGTTACACTTCTGGTGTATCATCCTCGGTTAAATTGAATCAGCAAACACTTGTTTGAAAGGGAACACATGAGAGCTGCCAAAAATAACATTTTGGTTCAATGTCCGTTTCATGTTGTCCTGCCTTCCACTGCATTCTGTCCAATGTTTGTTTTTCCTTCAGTCGCTTAATCCAATTGATGGTCAGGCATATCAAGGACTCTGTCTTTAAAGCTCGGAGTCTCTTATCTCATGTTTGGCCACTCTCTTTATCCCCCAGCCATTCCCAGTTCTTGCTTCTAACGTGCTCTCGGCTCTTGCTCTCTCCGTTTACCGCCCGTCATCTCTGAGTCTCCTCTTCTGTGCCTCTGGGCCAGTGTAAGGCCACTCTGGTCTTTCTTTGGGTCTTTCTGTGGTTCCTTGGAGGGTTGGGGGGGGTCCCTCTCTCTCTAACTCCTGATCCCTGTCCTTGATTTGGCAGAGCTTTGGGTTGTGGTCCTCACCTTCGGTCTTCTGTGTGTCCTGGTGCTCTGCTTCATCATCATGAAGGCTGCAACACTGTTCAGCGGGCTGGATGGAGAAGCGATGCCAGTAGAGGATTAGAGGAACATTGACCTGGAAGATGACCTCTGACCTCTGAACTACTGTAGGTCATCCTCCGTCATGGGTTCCTCCCTCAAGATTGACCTTTTTGAAATGTAATCAAAGCTCCACATTATCCCTAGCATTGTGGTTTCGTTATGTACCCATTTGTCCGTGTTCCCAACATTTCACTTCTTCATAGCTTAAAGGACGCAAAGTGGATTCTGTTTATTCCAACCGAAAAATCTTGATAATTCCAACAACTTGCAGTAAAAAACAGAATGACAATTAAATGGGGTTTCTTGTAGGAATATAGATGCTGTGGGGATTCAGACTGACTGTGCTTTGTGGCCATAAGGTCATTAATTTTAATGAGGACACTTCTACGCATCTTGATTAAACGGGAGAGAGGGACTATTTTTACTCTTTGAATACTCAATGCCATCAAGTGTATTCTGTTCGGTTCTGCAAAAACCCCAAGACCTTTTCCTTGTCACAGTTGTTGTTCCTAGATTACTTATCATAATGAGACCAAATTGAAGAGATAAGGGAGGTAAGAGTGAGCAGTTCTTCAACTGGAAAAACAGGAAAACTAGGCTCTTCAACACTTCTATTGCTCCACTTCGAGCGATTCTGCCTCTCCTTTCTTCTTCCTTGAAGGGCTCAGCTATGCCCATCTCCTAGGCTGCCTCGGCTACATTAGCCGCTACATTAGCTGCTACATTAGCAGTGGCATTAGCAGTTCAAGACTGGTAAGAATCTGATGACACATCAACATTCCTCAATCTTTTCCAATACAGTGTTACCACTGGCCTTTGCAATATTCAATTCATTCTCCTTTTGATTAAATTTCATGAGTTCTTAGGTCAAAGCAGTTGCTGCCCAAACTTTTACTACTCAAGTACATAAATTACTTGAATTCTATTGAATCTTGTCATTAAATCTTTTTAAAAGCGCAAGTTATAAGTGTGTGTGTGTGTATGTGTGTGTGATGAAAGAGACAGTGAAAAGTATCGAGAGGCTGCAAGAGGGAAAGAACAAGCGAGAGATACACACAATACAAGAGAGAGAGAGAGAGAGAGAGAGAGAGAGAGAGAGAGAGAGAGAGAGAGAGAGAGAGAGAGAGAGAGAGAGAGAGAGAGAGAGAGAGAGAGAGAGAGAGAGAGAGAGAGAGAGAGAGAGAGAGAGAGAGAGAGAGAGAGAGAGAGAGAGAGAGAGAGAGAGAGATTAAACCTCTTGTATCCCCCTCACCTCCAGGTGGCCATTTCTTCAACCGGAGCTCTGGCTCTCCTCGGAGCATCGTGTGTGAGGTTGAGCTGCCCGACAACCAAGTGCCCCATGACCTCTACGACGACAACAAGTCATGAGCTGCGCCACCAAGATGGCCGACCCCCCTCCTCCTCCCCCTTCCTCCCTCTCTTTGCCCCCCCCCCTCTTTTCTGCCTCCTTCCTTGCTGAAGGACCCTCTTTGGAGCGTGGGGGTGTTTGTGGGGGTGTAAAGGGAGGTGGGCAGGGGGTGTTGCGATGGACAATGTCTTCTGAACATTCACATCAAAGACTCTTCTGTCTCTGCCGCTGTGGATTGTTACGTTGCTATGTTGCTATGTCAGTAAGCCCGGAGGTTGGAGTGAAGCGGTGGGGGGATAATGTTGATTCTGGGGTCTGCAAAAGAATAATCCTTCTTTCATGTTTTCTTATATTTCTCTTCAAACGAGATACCTTTGGATATATATATATATGTGTATGTATATATGTATGTATATATATTATGTATATATATATATATATATACATATATGTATGTATGTGTATATATATATCATCTGCTAAATCACGTCCTGATTCACAAAGCTTCCCTATTGGGCCCTCTCTCTGTGGGTTGCGGTGAAAGCCCACAGCGTGCTGCCTGCCATCGTGGACCAGCTTTCTCTCTGTCCCAGCCATGATGACCGCAGCGATGATGACCCCGTGTAGACCAGTGAAGAGGCCATTTTTGAATAGCAACACACTGACAGCCTCCTCAACCAATAAAGACAGTGAAAGAGGAAGCACTGGATATGGAAGTCATTTCATGGACAGAAACCAGTGTTTGCAAACAGTGTTATAATCCTGTAGCAAAAGAACACATCCCTACTGTTTCTCTAGTGCTGCGAGACGATAAATGTGTATACAAAAAGCTTATGAAATACCCTCTGCGTGAAATTATCTGAAGCCCTCAACAGGGGACTAGTATATAACGTATATATACTGTACAATCTATATACACCACGATATAGCTTTTAAATGGCCTATGAAAAAACACAGTTTTAATTTCCGTTTCTCAGTCTTGTCAGCCGAAAGAGATTGTTTTTAGTTTATTTTCCTTTGTGTTCTAGTCTTTGTATCTAATACATTGTACCGTGGTGGTGAATAGCAGGGCACTTGGGTTTGGTCTCTGTGCTACATATGCAGTCCTGCCTCCGCATTAAACATGTCGTTACTGCCTATGTAGCAACGAATCTTGCCTTTTGTCAGTTTTTGCCCTTACTTTCTGCATTCCACAGTGTCAACCTCCCTTAACCCTGGTTCTTCTGCTACACTGTGTTAGCCAAATGTTACAAAAAATTGGGTTGGCCACTGCTGCTAAATCTGTTCATTATTAGGATGTACAGATAAAAATGAAGAGATCGACAACAATTTCCTGGAAATGATTGTGCCAGATATTGCTGAAAACATCTCGACAACATGAGAATTAAAACAATAGAGGAATGAATGTAGATTAACAAGAAGTAAATATTAACACTAGTGCATAATAATAAGGTACTATGCACTTCAGCACAACATTTCAAAGATGATCAGGGTTTTTTAAATAATAAGTTAATGATCAGCACTAACAATGCAATGGTAGGTAATGCTAGAGGCAGACAGACAGTCAAGAAATAATTTGTGATTTATGAACCTATGGTTGATGCCCCCGTCTATGAACATTTAACTTACATGCTTGCTGTGAAATGTTTCGCGCAATATGATTGGTCATTCGGCCCGAGTAGAATGTCCCGCCCTACAGGTTTCGGCCAATCATATATTTTAGCTAGACGTCATGTGAGAGGTCGATCAGACATGAGGGGAGGGGGTGTGGTTTAAGGCGAACCAAGGAACATAACAACGGAGAAGCGACGGCAGCCAAGCATCAAGTTACCAATACTAACACCGGAACTTATCTACAAAATAAAAGCATGTTATCTAGTCATGTTTTCACACACTAAACGAAGTCTACCTTACAAACTTCAATAACCCAATACATTTTGTTTTCAATCAAGCTTATAAACTATTATGTTAAATAAATTAATGTATACCCAGTTTAGTGAATGACCTATCTATTTAGACCTTGAGGTGGATTCGGTGGAAAATATACAAACCGAAATGTTAAAGTCTGGCTCATCTTATTGCAATTCTTGTAAAGCCTAGGTGGAGGCTGAGATGTAGAATAAAATATGTTACAATGTAGGTCGATATGAACACTTTTGAAACCACTTATCTAAACTCCTGAACAAATAAAACATAATAATAAATAAACTTGGAATTCAGTTACGAAAATGTTATTGTGAAAACCTAGCTACCGGAAGTCATGCGTAACACGTGGGTTAGCTTGAGATTTCTCTGTGATGACGGATTGGTCAGCCGACACAAACTCAAGAAAAAGCTATGTCTACTTCCAATTAAACCAAAACAAGCTAAGCTTTTGACAGACCGTACACACACACACATACACATTGAATTGTGACCACCCGAGCGAAGGGGGCCAACATGTGGATCACTCCCGAGGAAGTACTGATTGCTAACGCGCTGTGGGTGAGTGAGAGGGCGAACCCCTTCTTCATCCTCCAGCGGAGAAAGGGCCATGGCAAAGGAGGAGGAATTACAGGTACTGTAGCCTATATTTACCATGTTTTCTAAAGTCATTTTGTGCATTCCTATGATTCCTATGGCTCTTTTTGGGGGTATCCGATAGGTCGGTATACTAGTTATAATGTTGGGATGAATATGCATGGTAACGGTAACAAAAGTACCAGGGTTTTTTGTGTACCGTTGTGTGTTGTTGAGTTGCTGTAACGTTACACACCGACTGACCCCCTCGACTGTTACTTTCTTCTGGGACTTTGAACCATACATTCAGTGTGTTTGCTTCTTGAAATGCGGCCTGCGGATAGTTGTGCGCAAGGATTGCATTGGTCCTAACATGGTTTGTTATTTTTTTTTGGAGAAGCTGGCCATTTTGATAGATACATATCGTCAGACGCGCTGCAAGGTTCAGGCAGACAGAATCTGGAAGACGTAGTGATCACAACAAGCTATGTTGGTTCACAACATGAGTATCTTGAGAACAAAATATTCAGATATTTTTTCCAATATACGCTTCCTTTGAAATCGAAGCGTAGGGACTATTTATATAGACTACAACATAATAGTTAATTTGCCAAAATAAGTGGTGTACTTCAAGGAAAATGTGTGCCTTAACGTTACATTTCCTTAAATATAGCTGATGGTGCATTTCTGCTGGGATGTGGTTTAGGCATTGGCCGTATGCTTCTGCACTGAATGTCAACTTGTCACGTGAAACCAGTATAATACAGACTTCGGATGTTCAAACTTTTCTGCTGTTATCAACAATGGAATAAACCCGTTTAATCCACTGTCCATCATCGTCAACAATGGGCTTTAGCGACTGAAGTCAATTTATCCAAAAAAAAAAAAACACTTTTTAAATCCATGTTAAGATATAGTCCAGAAACTAATATTTGCAAATGATTTCTGCGTATGCCTCAGGCCCAATGTATTTTCTTTTACATGACAGGGAATATTCCGACCCCCTTGACATGTAGCGTTAGTTGAGAAAAGTGCGTACTGCGTTTCTCAGTGGATCCGTTTCCTGATTGTTGGGGAGAATGTACAGAGGAAGTAATTATATGTGAATCATACAAAAAGCTCTAGCTACTTATTTATATTATATTATATTATCCAGCTACTACAGACACACAAAACACACAATGAACGCAGACTGTACTTAATCTCAAACGTCCATACGAATTCATGGATGTGACCAGGCCACCATCTTCTCAAGCTGTTCTATTTAGTCCCATTGAGATCCTCCACCTCTCTTACAAGAGAGGCTTGGCCAAGACGGCAGCTGGACATTAGAGAAATTCAAACCTACCAAGTAAAACAATAGGACAATGACTTAATTGCTTGAACTAACGACAATGGCAAAGACAAGTTAGGCTATGAGCCAACATACATTACTGAGGCTTTTTTTTTTTTTAATTACACCCTCTACGGCATGTAAAAGAGGATAGTGAAGGGAAGTAAGTGAAGTAAGGTGTTTGACCCCAGGCCAAGGCATACTTTGTTTGATCTCAAATGTCCTCTGCTACTTGTTGTCCATCCTAGAGCAAGAAGCCCATCGGCTAACTACTCATTAATTACATTTCTCCTCAAATTGAATGAGTACGTTTCTTTGGAGAATCCAGTTATTACTTTAAATAGTTATCTGATCATTACTTGGTCTTTCGTTTTAGGGATGCGATCCGTAAAGTTATAATAGTTAATTATTACAGTAATATATAAAAAGGTAAGACATTACTTAAGTGATTCGGGATAGATGTTGGATGCAGATACTAGGGGTTAGATGTTTTGCCTAAGGGCACCTCAGCACTTATTTTCTTTACCTCATGGGTTACTGGGCGGAACCTGTCTGCACGGTCCAGTACTGTACGACCGTAAACCTGTCCGCACCCCCAGGCCTGCTAGTGGGGACCATGGACGTGGTCCTGGACTCCAGTGCTCGAGCAGCCCCCTACAGGATCCTTCTCCAGACCGGAGACTCCCAGGTGTACTGGAGCATCGCCTGTGGTGGGTCGAGCCCTCTAGCAGCAAACATAGTCAGGCTAACCCCGAGAAGCAGCACAGCGTACATCTCCCTGATCTAGCCCCGGCTGACCTCCAACCCAAGCTAACATCGAGCCAGAGCTAACCTCTAGCCCAGCTAACATCTAGCCAGAGCTAACCTCTAATCCAAGTTTACCTCTAGTCACAGCTAACCACTAGTTCAAGCTGACCCCTAGTCCGAGGTAACCTCTTGTCACAGCTAACCTCTAGTTCAAGCTAACCCCTAGTCCGAGCTAACCTCTAGTCACAGCTAACCTCTAGTTCAAGCTAGCCCCTAGTCCGAGCTAACCTCTAGTCACAGCTAACCTCTAGTTCAAGCTAACCCCTAGTCACAGCTAACCTATAGTCACAGCTAACCTCTAGTTCAGGCTAACCCCTAGTCCGAGCTAACCTCTGTTTACAGCTAACCTCTAGTCACAGCTGACCTCTAGTCACAGCTAACCTCTAGTTCAGGCTGACCCCTAGTCCGAGCTAACCTCTAGTCACAGCTAACCTCTAGTTCAAGCTAACCCCTAGTCCGAGCTAACCCTCTAGCTTCGCAGCTAACACAGCCAAGCTATCTTCTATCAATAGTTAACCTCTAGCAGAGTTGGGAGAGTTCTCCATATTGCCTAGTCTATCGTTAATAGTCAATGTCATCATGTTTAAATTAGTTTGAGGAACTATACTATATCAACTAATCAGTCCAGCATAGGTTTTATCCAATACTAATTTAACAGGAGAACCATTTCTTAATGGTTCAGTAATGTCATTCCCAACCACTTCATCTGCTGTGCACCAGGCGGCTCTAGGATGGAGATCACCACACACTGGGAGTGGCTTGAGGCCAACCTTCTGCAGACGCTCTCCATCTTCGAGAACGACGAGGATATTTCCACCTTTGTGAAGGGGAAGATCTCTGTACGTTGTCCTTTAAGTTTGCTGGGAAAGCAGTTTTTCCAGCCAACGTATGTATACGTCTTTCCATCTTAACCATCCAGTTAAACGTATCCATTCATCCAGTGAGTGTGTTTTCTACAAACCTCATTTAATTTGTATAGGAAACTGTAGGCATAGGTGCTTTGACCAGCAATGTACAATAATCGAAAAATCGAATCGAACAAAGGAGAAAACACATATTGAAGTAGTAGCAACACGGTTTGTGTAGTTGCATCTCTACACTGTCTCTTCGAGGTAAACCTACAAAATATTCGGTACCCATTTGGTTATATACTAACTCTTTATACTGTAATGAGTTAAATGTCACCATTGTCAGGCCTCTAGTTTTATCCTAAATGTAGTATTGTAATAAAGTGTATGACTATAGATAATATAGTATTTGTTATATTTGCAGTTAAAACTGCTGTCTCACTGCAAGGTGGTTTGAACGTAGACCAAAGCCCATCTATGTGGAGAACACCTATTTCTTTGCAGCATTGAAAGCCTACATTTCAGCCTGACATACTAGAAACTAAACAGCAATCCGTAATTTTCTTCTTAGTACTATCAAGTGTTATCATGTACCCCATTGAAAAGCCAATGGCCAGTTTCCATGGCCCGTTCATTAAGGAGCAGGTAGGTGCTTAGGGAGTCTGGCCTTAGGTTGCTTACAGCTTAGGAAACATTAGGTTGTGACCTGGAACATTTGGACGCCCCTAACCACTGGACTTGCATCACTTCTCAGGGTATCATCGCAGAGGAAAACAAGAGCAAGCAGGCGCAGGAAGAGGAAGACTCGGGAAAGTTCCGAGAGGCGGAGCTTAAGATGAGGAAGCTGTTTGGAATGCCTGAGGAGGAGAAGCTGGTTAACTACTACTCCTGCAGCTTTTGGAAGGGGCGGGTCCCCCGACAGGGCTGGCTCTACCTGACTGTCAATCACATCTGCTTCTACTCATTCCTGCTGGGGAAAGAAGGTGTGTGTGTGTGTGTGTGTGTGTGTGTGTGTGTGTGTGTGTGTGTGTGTGTGTGTGTGTGTGTGTGTGTGTGTGTGTGTGTGTGTGTGTGTGTGTGTGTGTGTGTGTGTGTGTGTGTGTGTGTGTGTGTGTGTGTGTGTGTGTGTGTGTCACCGATGAAGCCATGTGCAGATCAGGTTGGGATGGACGGAGTGCAGGACTGGCCATTGATATAAAGACGTGTGGCGTGTGTGCCTCCTCTCTCTTCACAGTCACCCTGATCAGCCAGTGGACCGACGTGACCCGCCTGGAGAAGAACGCCACGCTGCTGTTCCCGGAGAGCGTGCGCGTGTGCACCCGAGACACGGAGCACTTCTTCTCCATGTTCCTCAACATCAACGACACCTTCAAGCTGATGGAGCAGCTGGCCACCATCGCCATGCGGCAGATCCTGGACAACGAGGGCTTTGCCGCCGACCTCTCGCTGCCCAAGCCCCGCAAGACGCTGAAGAATGTCTCCGCACTCAAGAGGTGGGTCTCCCGCAGGCTTGGTGACTGCACTCTGAAACGGGTCAAACTCTGCTCTGAACTGTGTTGAACGCTGCTCTGAATGCGACCCAATGTGTGTTGGACGCTGCCAGATATCACTTTGAAAAGTGTGTGTGTGTGTGTGTGTGTGTGTGTGTGTGTGTGTGTGTGTGTGCGTACATATGTATATGGTTAACACAACTCTGATTATGTTGAACGCAACTTGATAGGCCTTGAACGCTACTCTATATGTCTAGAACACTACCCCGTTATGCGTCGTAGACTGCACTGAACGTGTTGCACACCATTCAGATTGAGTTGAATGCTACTCAGATTTTTATTGGCATGTAGCTCACTGTTAGTGGCTGTGGATGAGAGAGCCTCATTCATCATCTCATAGTGGCACAGCCTAAACCCACCCTCCCCGCCATCCAGGGACCTGGACGCGCGGGCCAAGAACGAGCACTACCGGACCCTGTTCCGTCTGACCCAGGAGGAGCGGCTGGACGGACACACAGACTGCACGCTCTGGGCCCCCTTCGCCAAGATGCACGTCACCGGTCAGCTCTTCATCTCTAACAACTACATCTGCTTTGCCAGCCGCGAGGAAGACCTCTGCAATCTCATCATCCCCCTCCGAGAGGTGGGCTCATGCACGCACACGGACGCACACGCACACGCCAGTGGCGATTTCCCTTAGTCTGCAAGGGAAGGTCGGCTTCCCCCAAAATGTCAAAATTGAAATGGTCAAATATATACTGTTTGATTGACAAAAAATGCATTAGAACAAGTCCATCTCGAAGACGAGTTTGTTCAGAATCAGCTGCTTATCGCAGGTCGACTGACTCGATTTCCTTCTCATACATTCCCGTACTGTCAAAGTGCATTTGCCTGTACAAGCTTAGCGTCCATCGACTTCAATGGGGCTGCTTAGAACAGCTTTTTCTTAGTGCGTCGAAAGTCGACGGCTACGATTATGTCCTTCCCTTGGACGCTCAGCGTCTCTGCGCGTGAATAGAGTTTCCGTTTGATTGACAGCGATTTTGAACTATAAAACGTTGCTGGAGCTCTCTTTAGTAGTCCAATCGCAGACTTTGCAAGCAAATCAAAATACTAACTGCAACCTATTTCTTGATTTTTGCTTGGTGAAATTGCTAAACAATTTTCATTGTACATTTCATACACTTATACACACAATTCTTTGCTTGAGTTTAACATATTTCCCACCTTTCCTTGTTCGAGTTTAATATCGTTTTGGTAGTTGGCCATCACTTTGATTCAGGGAGCCTGAGGTCTGAACTTAAGCCCTGTATTCGGATCAGGACCTGCAGGGTGACGTGTTCTCATTAGTGGCAACAGTTGGAGCTACATCTGCAGGTGTAGAAAGGAGCTTCTGTTTAAAGCGGCTCAAGTCCTACACCCGGGGGCCAAGGCCGTTTAAGCGGCCAACTCTGCTGGCCATTGAGGGGACACTGGTCAAGTCACTGGAAAAGACAGCTAGTTGGTATGACAGGGTCACAGAGCATTCCCTTGAAAAGGAACAGAGAGCAGAATTTTCATATATGTAAATTGACAAATATATGATGTAGGCCGAAAATGAGCTTCCCCTCTTTGAAAGAGCAGCAGCCTCCACTGGCGCACACACAAGCACAAACACACGTATGTGAACACAGAGCATGTTCACATGTTCGGGAGTGAACTGCTTCAAGGGAGCACTGAGTTAATACGTCACACCATTTATTTGATGCCTGTTGTACTGCATAAAAACGAGAATGTGTTTTTGGTTCCTCTTTATAACGACATCGGAGCTGGTTAGTCCGTAGAAGCATTGAGTAGATTCTTATTAAAGCATGATAATGTGTAGATTACAAGCAGAAAGGATGCCGCAGAAAGGTTTTCTAGAGTGGAAGAATGGAGGGTGGGGTGCATGGTTACAGAGTAATTAATCCAGAAAGAATTAACTTCCACAGTGTGTTAAGTGTGTGCTCACTGCGTTTCCTTATGAAGGTGTCGGTAGTGGAAAAGGCTGACAGCAGCAGCGTCCTGCCCTGTCCTGTCTCGATCAGCACCAAAAACAAGATGAACTTCCTGTTCGCCAACCTGAAGGACAGAGACTTCCTGGTGCAGCGTATCTCTGACTTCCTGCAGCGCACCCCGGACAGGATGTGGAGCGACGCCAATCCCCCTGGACCCTTGGTTGGTCAACACTTTGCATAGCCAATCACCCTGTTCATTGATTACGTGTTATTATAGCAAAGTAATGAGCTAGACGGATATAGTAGAAGTAGTAGAATCGTATTATAACAGGGTTCTGAAGTAGAATCGTATTATAACAGGGTTCTGAAGTAGAATCGTATTATAACTGGGTTCTGAAGTAGAATCGTATTATAACTGGGTTCTGAAGTAGAATCGTATTATAACTGGGTTCTGAAGTAGAATCGTATTATAACTGGGTTCTGAAGTAGAATCGTATTATAACTGGGTTCTGAAGTAGAATCGTATTATAACTGGGTTCTGAAGTAGAATCGTATTATAACTGGGTTCTGAAGTAGAATCGTATTATAACTGGGTTCTGAAGTAGAATCGTATTATAACTGGGTTCTGAAGTAGAATCGTATTATAACGTTGTACAAAGCAAGCCTGTTGTCATATCATAGTAATAAAGGAGAGTATTAGTATATAATTGTGATGAAGTAGACGGTTATTATAATTGAGTAATGAGCAAGACTGTTATAACATAGTAACGAAGTACACTGTTTTATCATAGTAATGTACGTAACTAGACTGTTAGGATATCAAAGTGATGAGCATCACTTTGATATTGGGTATTGATATATATATATATATATATATATATATATATATATATATATATATATATATATATATATATATATATATATATATATATATATATATATATATATATATATATATATATATATATATATATATATATATATATATATATATATATATATATGATAAAGTCGACTTATGAGTTCCTATTGATAGAACTGAATGACATGAATGGGTTAAAGTAACGAGTAGCTCATGGACTCCCCAACAGAGCTGCTCTGGCCTTCCCTCGTCGTCCCCCGGGCCGGCCGGTTCTTCCCAGGCCCAGCGTCACTACCACCCTGGCCTGCCCACTGCCTCTCAGGGCCTGCTGCACATCTACCAGCGGGACGACCCAGAGGGCCAGGGGCCCAAAGCCGTGAGTTCAGCTCCAGGCTCTCTGGCTCTGTTAGTGAGTCTCATGCAGTTGAGACTAGCGTGTAGTTCCTCTCACAGCTTCTCTGTGGTGGGTGGTGGCAGAATGACCCACCATCACTTGTCCATGTCATCGGCAAGAAGAGTGATTTCATTATTGTAATAAAAAAGCCAGTACATTTTCGTGTTGATTTGGTCCAAATATCAGTGGCAACTAATATCGTTTATTGAAAAGTTATTAATGAGTTTTGGGCATAGATACGAGGCAGCCATTGAAGTCCCCTCTGTGGCTGTTTTTCCGTTGTTTGTTGCAAATAACGGTAATGCAACAAAAATACACTCTCATATCATTGTACATAGAACAAAGGGCGACGAAAGGACTTGGGTGCGTCCATATTTGTTTTATACTGGAGCAAGTTGTCACAGAACTGCCCCGATGTCACTGTGATCTCATCCCTACCTTGACTGTTCTATCACGGTAGAAACCCTGTTTGATAAGGGGTTGAATGCATAAGTGAATCCACTTGAATCCTTTTAAGAGTTATGTTATCTCTAAAGCAAATATTTTACTTTTAAAGGAATCTTTAAATCTCATCTTCCCCACATAACCTTCTACCAAATGTCAGCTCTTTCATTGAGGTATTATTTTTGTAAGTATTAGCGAAAGGTTAGCAGCCAGTGCTAGCTAGTGGTTGGCAGTTAACTGTTTGTAACCATTTGTAGTTTTGTGGTATCGTCCTTGCCCCAGATAAGTAATTCTCCAGATATTCCCCTTTTCCATATCAACCCTCTTCCTTAAATAACAGGGTGTGGCTGTAAATGACTGTTGCGCACCAATTTTATTTCTAATTTATAGCCCAATGATAAAGACGGAAACAAAGACAGATTGGTTTGTGTGTCCAATCACAAACCTGTCTGATGTAGGCTCACTCTGTTTTGGAAACACCCTCCCCTCCCCCTCTCTTTCTCTCTTCTTCCAGGCCAAGGAAAAGATGAAGGAGGAGTCGTGGAAGATCCACTTCTTTGAGTTTGGTCGGGGCGTGTGCATGTACCGGACCTCCAAGACCCGAGAGCTTGTCCTCAACGGGCTACCAGAGTGCCTGCGGGGCGAGTTATGGCTTCTCTTCTCAGGTATACCCCCTGACCTATGAGTCCTCACCACCATTACTGCAGAACTTTAGCTTCTTCTGTATTCATTAGCTGTATTCTGTTCAATAATGATTGACCTACTTGAACATCACACTGTAATAATTAACTTAATAATTTGTTCAAATAAGCCATAGTTATAAACTTTTACATTTTCTTGAACTTCATATTTTGAGATGATGATTTTGATTTGATTGAAATTTATTTCGAACATGTAAAAGAAAACAAAAAATATATATCATACACAAATTACTGATGTTAAACAAAATGATGCACATCAATGAAACCCAAAAATACATGGCTATGAAAGTTCAGAGTTAATGCATGATATGGATATATATATATATATATTTATAGATAGATAGATCAATGTTTGATTTTATCATAATTTAGAACATCTAAAATATGAAAGCACAGAAAGGGTAGACCCCTTTTTCCTCTCACCCCTTTCCAGGTGCGCAGAACGAGATGGCCACACAGCCCGGTTACTACGGCGACCTGGTGGAGCAGGCCATGGGACGGTGCTCCCTGGCGACGGAGGAGATAGAGCGGGACCTCCATCGCTCCATGCCAGAGCACCGCGCCTTCCAGAACGAGATGGGCATCGCCGCGCTGCGCCGCGTCCTCACCGCCTACGCACACCGCAACCCGGGCATCGGGTACTGCCAGGTACACACCCGGCGGAACCTGAGAGAACTGGTCACAACCTGATGGAACTAGGGATACACCGATCCGATAGTGATATGGGATATCCGTCCGATACTGACGCAATTAGCTGGATCGGGTATCGGTGGTACATGTGACCTATCCATTCCATTAAATCCTATGTTATTGTGTAAAAGTGGGCCTAATACGTTATGCCGTGCGCCGATTTCTTGCCACGGTACTTAACCCTGATAGGAAGTGTGTCCCCTAGCTTCCAAACAGGGATATAGGATGACTATGGGGTACATTATACAATTGTCGAATTAAGAAGGAAAAACGTATGATGGCTTTGGTTTTCCAGTTGGCTAAGTTAGACATTCTCAATTTAGAGCAATTAATTAGCCATGTGTTACTGTGCAAAACCTAGTTTTGCACAGTAACACCATACTGCATCCCACCAAATAGCACGACGAGGTCTGCCAAACAAAGAAGGTGTCAGTTCGATGAAGCTGCTGACAGTGTCTTAAGATGTTTTTAGTCCGGCTTAATATTGTCTTACCATACAGGAATGATCCCGCTCTCTTCCCGACAGTGAGGCATACAGCTTAATAATTATACCCTGGTATCTGATCGGTACTTGGTATCGGCTGGTACTGAAAGCCAAGGTATCGGTAACATGACGGAAGAAGTAGAACCCGACAGAACCAGATAGAAACTGGTACACAGTAGCTGTTAACCCGATGTTGACTGCTCCTGTAAAATGTGCTGCAGAGTTGTTTAATTTATAACAAATGCATAAAATATACAGACAAACCAAGAGTTGAATGGAGGACCCCTCTCTCTCTCTTCCTCCCTGCTCTGTGCCTGTCTATGTCTCTCGACCAGGCGATGAACATTGTGGCCTCTGTTCTGCTGCTCTACTGTACGGAGGAGGAGGCCTTCTGGCTACTGGTGGCGCTGTGTGAGAGGATGCTTCCCGACTACTACAACACCAGGGTCGTAGGTCAGCCTCCGTGTGTCCCACCTACATGCTATCTCTTATAATTATAATGTCTTATTATATGTTATTTGTAATATAATATAAAGGCTTTTGCGTCATTTGCTCCAAAAAGCTGTTTAATGACATTAAGGTATGTCTGTGTGGTGATGTTATTCTGCTGTGTGCCTGTAGGGGCGCTGGTTGACCCGTGCCCTGTGTGAAGGTGTAATCCTGCTGTGTGCCTGTAGGGGCGCTGGTTGACCCGTGCCCTGTGTGAAGGTGTAATCCTGCTGTGTGCCTGTAGGGGCGCTGGTTGACCCGTGCCCTGTGTGAAGGTGTAATCCTGCTGTGTGCCTGTAGGGGCGCTGGTTGACCCGTGCCCTGTGTGAAGGTGTAATCCTGCTGTGTGCCTGTAGGGGCGCTGGTTGACCCGTGCCCTGTGTGAAGGTGTAATCCTGCTGTGTGCCTGTAGGGGCGCTGGTTGACCCGTGCCCTGTGTGAAGGTGTAATCCTGCTGTGTGCCTCTAGGGGCGCTGGTTGACCCGTGCCCTGTGTGAAGGTGTAATCCTGCTGTGTGCCTCTAGGGGCGCTGGTGGACCCGTGCCCTGTGTGAAGGTGTAATCCTGCTGTGTGCCTGTAGGGGCGCTGGTTGACCCGTGCCCTGTGTGAAGGTGTAATCCTGCTGTGTGCCTGTAGGGGCGCTGGTTGACCCGTGCCCTGTGTGAAGGTGTAATCCTGCTGTGTGCCTGTAGGGGCGCTGGTGGACCCGTGCCCTGTGTGAAGGTGTAATCCTGCTGTGTGCCTCTAGGGGCGCTGGTGGACCAGGGCGTGTTTGAGGAGCTGACCAGGGCCTGCCTGCCGCTGCTCTATGAGCACATGCAAGAGCTGGGGGTGATCTCCAGCATCTCCCTGTCCTGGTTCCTCACCCTCTTCCTGTCCGTCATGCCCTTCGACAGCGCCGTTCTGCTGGTCGACTGCTTCTTCTTCGAGGGCATAAAGGTCATCTTCCAGGTCAGCAACGGTACTGGCTGGCTGACTGACTGACTGCCAGTCTTTCTATCTGGATAACAATCACTGGCTGTCTGTCTGCATCCATTCAAGTGGTCGAATGTCTGAAGTAAACAATTTAGTTTTCTCGATGGTGGTTACAGTATGGCTGACCCAATAGTTTTTAAGGTCATATATATCGTCGACTTGGGCATACATAAGTTCATATATTTTTTGATTGTCTAAATCCATACATTTATTAAATTAATTAAGACAAAGCAGAACAACAGAATTTCTAATTGATGGTTGATGGCTCCAGCTGCATTGACAACCTCTCGCAGACCATTTCTAAAGGAACACATAAATGATTCTTGACTAATCTATCCTAATATTTATATTACAATACCACTATTCGTACAGCACTACAGGTAAAATAGATGAATACATTTAAAAAAATTTCCATCGCTCCATGGACAATCTATTGAAGATAATTTCTAGATCCTTGTCGATGCTTCTTTGTGAACCTATCGTGGTCTCCTTTTTATTATAATGGTACATTACAGATCAAAAAATTATGGTACCATTATCAAAACTTTTTCGACTAGAAAGAAAATATTACAGATAGACGCACAATTAAAAGTTGAACCACCCACAATACGCGGCTGAATTCGGCCAGATTCTGCAGGGACAAAGCGACCTGGCAATATTGAGAGACAGGGTACAAGCCCACCATAGGCTGCTCTAGACTAACTTTGTGGTCGGTAATCTGTGCTTCTCATCGTCCCCTCGGTTGTGTTAGGGGTAGCTAACCCTAACCCTAACCCTAACTTTGGTCGGTAATCTGTGCTTCTAATCGTCCCCTAGGTTGCGCTGGCAGTCCTGCATGACAACATGGATGCTCTGCTGGCCTGCAATGATGAAGGAGAAGCAATGACCATTCTTGGCAGGTAAGGGCAGCAGAGAGGCACGGTGCCCCCAACACAATCTGTTGACTGCATTAGTTCTCTTTACTTGGTAGACTGACTGACAGCTGACTACTGATGTCACTTCCTACCTCCCTCCCCAGGTATCTGGATAACGTAGTGAACAAGCAGACGGTTTCCTCTCCTATCCCCCACCTCCACGCCCTGCTTACCAGCGGGGACGAACCACCGCCGGAGATCGACGTATTCGACCTCATCAAATCCTCCTATGAGGTTAGACTTCCCCTCCTCCCTCCTTTGCTTGCTCTCCCATGCTATTGGCTTATGTCCGCCGAAAGAAGCTACGTTTTAGCTTCTTCCAAACTCTGCAATATCCCTTCCCTGCCAATGTGCGCTTACTTTGAATGCTTAGTGCCACTGCCAGCAGACCAGCCTTTTCGGGAGACAATCAGTTCATTAACATGACACTCAAGAAAGCCGAATTATTGGCTTGGTCCGACTATGATTGGATTATTAAGATGCATGTATACACCTTAGTTGGACTTAAGTCGAATCGAATCGAGTTACTCTAAGTCAAATTTAGACCCCTAGATTATTCAATTGTTAGTCGAATTAGCATGCATGTATACGGTCAATCGGATTGGAATCGGATTATGTGTTCTGCGCATGCTCGAGAATTTTCCCGTGAGCCGGAAGTATAACTGTGCGTTCACACCAAACGTAACGGGGCGACAAGATCCCGTACAAAGTGAACGTAGAGACGCGTATCGGGCGAATTTTTCGCTAGATAAAAAAACCGGCGACACGTTTTGATTTGTCGCGCCACACTTTCGCCGTGCACAGGCGAGCACGTTCACGAGGATTTGTGGCATGACACATTCACTTGAGTTGAAATATTTCAACTTTGACACGAATTTCGCGTGATGACAGCCAATCAGCGTTCAACAGCGTGGCCACTGAGTGACATGTGTAACGTAACAGCCAATCAGCGTTCAACCGGCCAACTCAGTGCAGTGCAGTCCGGGGTGAACTGCAGCATGGAGGAGAAAGGGATTGTTGCCGTTTGCGACTCCCGGAGCTCTATATATAATAGTATAATATAATGTCATTGTATATATAACGGCCAAAAGCTCTGTGCGCCTCCGGATGGCCGTAACGCGGGGAGCTCTCATAGGGATTGGGCTTCTCTGCGTTTGTTTACCGGCGTTGCTATGGTTTCCGGTCTTGTGTGTTCCAACGATTTATTAGGTAGGCCTATCTAATAAATCTCTGTCTAATCAATGCTTCATTCACTGGCACTTCCGTGGTCATTACAATATTATGAATAGAGGGTTCTCCGACGTCTCTCTCTCTTCCACAAAAGGTAAAGACACGCAATGGTGGTGCAAAAGTTGTGGTGCGACAAATTCGCCCAAAACCTGCAGATTATGATTTGTGGCACGACAAAACTTCGGCGACAACGTGAACGGGCGACAAATGTCGCGTTGGGTCTGAACGCACAGTAAGGAGACAATAGTCGTGTTGAGGTCGCCGTCGGAAAACGAGGAAACGGCGATTTATTTAAAAAGGTGGCGAAGAAGCTTGAGGAAGCCGGTGTCGTGCCTATGTAGTTAACCCCTATGAGAGGTGTATCATCATCAACATGCATTCAGTACACACTACGCTTCTGTTACGAGAGTAGCGTATATGTGTGTGCGCGAGAATGGCAGCGTGTGTGTGAGTGACTTCAGCGAGTGAGTGGGCGAGCGAGGAGAGAGCGAGCGGTTGCGCATGTCAGTTTAGTGAAAGAATGAGTCCGGTTGTGTCTGTGCATAAGTGTACTGTTAAGTCAGTGGAACTACGAATAAAGTACCCAGCCTGTCAATAATCGGTGGCTGCTTTATTCCGACCTATAAGCAGACCCAATGCCGGTCAAAGTGAAGGGTGTTACCCCCGAGAGAACATCGGCCGTCTCTCCTGTGCTCCTCGACTACGGTCTGGGAGCCAAGAGCAGGAAAGGCTTGGCCTTTTTATTATGACCAAGTAGCCATGGTTTACGATTGTATAACTTCAAAAGAAATGTAAATTTATTTTTTGGTCTCGAAATCGTACCGAACCATGACCTCAAAACCATCAACACACCAAACTGACTTTTGCGTACCATTACACCCCTACTGACCATCGCTAATGGGAATCGTTTATTCAAGTTCTAAACAAAGGCTTCCTATTAATGATTTGGAGTTAGCTCAACATTTTCCAGAAATAAGAAAACAAAAATGATTAATAGTTAATAATATTAATAACAACTTGCAAACAAATGTTTCCAAACCCTCTGCTGTATCTCTGTGTTCCCCCTAGAGGTCCCCAACTCCTTATTGAAGACCCCATGTCTGGTCAGCCTCTTTTAAGTTGATGTCGGCATACCTTGACCATACCTTGTCTTGTCTCTAAACAGAAGTTTGGCAGTCTACGCTCAGATGTGATCGAGCAGATGAGATTCAAACAGAGGTTAAAGGTCATCCAATCACTTGAGGACACGGCCAAGAGGAGTGTGGTAAGTGATTTGCTAGCAGTATGAAAACTGGATGTTCCTAGTACCGGAGGGAAAGTACTGGAGTACTTTTGCTAATCTAACGTTTGTCGTTACTTTTACTTCACTGCAAAAAATCCTCTTTGTCAAATTTAATTTTAATGAACTAAATTTGTATTCCTATTTAAAGAGGAACTGACCTTAAATTTGAAGTTTAGTTGATATAACAGATGTTTTGTCTGCCTTCTCATTGGTACAATAACTAAAAAGGGCTGAACTTGCTAAAAGGGATTCAACTGTACGGTGAAAGGGGTGAAAGTGTTACAGGGCGCCGCCATGTTGGATTTCAACAATCAGCTACGTCACTGGCATGGTAACCTACTCCTACTCTCTGAGGCTCGCTGAAATGGCTATGGAAAAGCAAGCAACCAGGTCTACAGGAGGACCATCTTAGTGCATTGCCCCTGGCTGCAGTAATGAATTATATAGGGCCAAGGCAGCTGGGGTAATCATACATTTCCCCAGGCTACCTTTGATGAGGAAACCAGCCCTTAATACACGGCTGGCAGCCTTAAAACTGACTAACCCTCCGATGTCAATCAGCCCCTGTCATGTCAATCTCCACAAGCTTGCACTCCGACCATAAAGTGTATAAACTATTACTCTGACGATATCACAGATCTATGTTTCCAAGCTGCTAATTAAACCACGGCGGGTCTGTAAACAGAAGTTCCACAAATGTCCCTTTCTACTCACCCTGTTGGTCGCCGACTAGCCGATTGCTAGAGTTAAACTCATAGTAAGATGTTTCTGTGCAATATCCATCTGTGCAATATCCACCAGAAAGTAAACCTCCAACATCCACCTAAAGTAGACGTGACACTCCTGAATCCGCCTCGCATCTATGCTCATCGCGGGTGTATCTCCCAAAGTGCGTCTAACATGTCTTCAAGGTCCAGTCCACCCGGTGCCGAATTTTTGTGAAACCATGTCTTTAATAAACATTTTATTAGGCAGATGATAA
Organism: Gadus macrocephalus; assembly: GCF_031168955.1. Classification (NCBI taxonomy): domain Eukaryota; kingdom Metazoa; phylum Chordata; class Actinopteri; order Gadiformes; family Gadidae; genus Gadus; species Gadus macrocephalus. The sequence goes on along the minus strand of NC_082391.1, from coordinate 31,676 downwards.
ACCATGTTCTTTAATAGGTCCATGGTCCCAGGGTGGTTTCAAATAAAACCGGACCTATGCGGTTTCGTGTTAGGATTCGTGTGGACGCCTGAAGCAACGTTAGAGTTGCGTTGAAAGTTACAGGGGGTTTTTTGTATTATTTTTGTAGCTTTAAATACAGCCCCTTGGTCAATTTAATTACTAACTGTAGATTAAAAAGTATTTCTACTCAATCTAAAAGGTTAAAGGACAATTCCGGTATTTTGAACATTGAGCCCCCTTTCTGGTTTGTTTAGGATGAAATAGAGTGGGTGACACCGAAATTTGAACTATGTTCAATACCCGAGTCCTTTCTCGGGTATTTGGCTCATTTTGAATCGCTCCTGCCTGCTTCACAATGGTTGTCTGTGTGCATACACAAACCTGTCAACCCAGCAACCCTAAACGTTCGTTTTCAAAAATGTTCAAGTAACCGAGTGGTTAGTGTCATTCGTGAAGTTTAAAAAAAATTATCGGCGCAATATATGGTTTCTGTCGTGTTTTATTGCACATTTATTTTGTTGTATCTAGGCAACAAACGGAGAGGACGCTGGCGCTGTCTGTTCGCCGCTTTTCCAAGCAATATTTGGGCCAATTTTGGCCAATTTTACTTAAAAAGTGATTTTTTGTTGACATATTATCTCTACTTGGTTCCCTGCAAGCTACATCAGCGACGAAAAGCAAGCTTATGGACTGTCTTTAGTTGTTCCAGTGTTATTGTGTTATTGTGAAGAGCCGTGTAGCTCACTTGTTATTTTGGTTTCCCTAGTAACGGCTAAAAACAACGGCTAAAAACAAGTAGCCGATGTGACATTTTCCTGGTCACTGCTGGCGTTTTTTTTTTCCGGCGATCCTGGTGAGGAATATGCCCTGGTCAACCTGCTAAGCTGTCTCTACTGTCTCGTGGATTTTCTGCACTGCCTCCCAGCTCTTCCCCAGATGCGTCGGGTCCGTACCTAGCTGCTAACAGGCAAACATCACTCAACATCAGGTTCGATGTTGACGTACTTCGCCCCACAGCTGCTGAAGTACAACAATCGCTCCATCCCACCCTGTATTTCCACCATTAAGCAGCTAGGACTATTGCGTAGACCTCGATATATCCACAGAGGCTCAGGGAGAAACTTTATTTATGGTCAGCCTGCCGGCTTCATCACATCCATTAGGTCCGCTGAGACGGCTGAGGGCAAAAGACGTAACATCGCGAGATCCCCGCACTCCCGGCTGGATAGATTTCATGGAGTGGATTCCAACCTGCGCGGAGTGGATTTTAAGGCTCTGCGACCTGTACAGAGAATAACTCCACAGTCACTGGTTAAATTTGAACTTTTCAACACTCAATCCTTGAATAATAAATCCAGCTTGATTGAAGAGCATATCAGGGAAAAAGGACTTGACTTCATGTGTCTAACAGAAACCTGGCACCAGCCAGAGGTTTACTCTGCCCTAAACGAAGCCTGTCCCCCAGGCTACAGTTACTTGGAGGCAGCCCGCAGAACTGGACGCGGTGGTGGCCTAGCTGTCATCCACAAACAGGACCTGGAGTTGTCCCCCATGGTGCTGCCTACAACTTCCTCCTTTGAATGTCTTGCATTCACATTCAAGCCCCCCCATCCCATGACTGTTCTACTCATATACAGGCCCCCTAAACCCAACTCTGCTTTCATCCCGGAAATGTCTGATCTCCTCACAACACTCTGTACTACCTCTGCCAATACCATCATTCTGGGTGATTTAAATATTCATGTTGACACCCCCTCATGCCAGCCCGCTGCTGATTTTCTTCAGCTGCTAGACTCCCTCAACCTACAACAACATGTTGATGCCCCCACACACTCCAGAGGACACACAATTGACCTGGTCATCTCAAACTCCGCCCCCATCAGCAACCTACAGGTCTATGATCTTGGCGTCTCGGATCACAGAGTTGTGTCAATGGAGCTCCCTTTTCCTTCCTCCCACACCAAACCAAAGCGGCAGATCCGCTTCAGGAATGTGAAAAATATCAACATGGATGCCCTGGCCCTGGACCTTCAACATCTCTCCTCTGGCTCAACTGACTCCCTCTCTGTTGCTGACTCAGTGGACTTATACAACCAGTCCCTGAGCAGTCTCCTGGATCTCCACGCCCCCTTAACATCGAGGTCAGTCTCCTTCTCGCGCTCCGCACCCTGGTACACCAGTGAACTACGTACAATGAAGGCTGCTGGGCGTGTCCTTGAGCGGCGACTCAAGGCCTCTGGTCTGACCGTTCACAAACAGGCATACAGGGAACACAGGAGGGCATATGCTGAAGCCCTGAATAATGCACGGTCCAGGTTCTATTCCGCAATAATCAACAATAGCCCTGGTAACTCCAAACAGCTCTTTTCAACTGTCCATCACCTTCTCAAACGCCCTTTACCATCCCAATCTGATGTCACCACGGAGAGGTGCAACATGCACATCAACTTTTTTAAACAAAAAGTGAATAACATCCGCTCACACCTCTCCATCACTACTGCCCTGCCCCTTCAAACTGCTGACCCACCGATTGACTCTGTCCAGACCCTCTGCTCCTTCTCCAGCATCACAAAGGAAGAGGTGGAGGACGTCATCAGGAAAATGAAGCCATCCACCTGTGCACTAGACCCCTTCCCTACAGCTCTGCTGAAGGCCAACATCTCTGCTGTCTCTCCACTCATCACCAATATCATTAACCACTCCCTCCTGGCCGGCCATATCCCATCTGCATTAAAAACTGCTGTCATCAGACCAACATTAAAAAAACCTACCCTTGATCCAGAAGTCCTCTCCAACTACAGGCCCATCTCAAATCTCCCATTTCTGTCAAAAGTTCTGGAAAAAACAGTTGCAGCACAACTCCAGGATCACCTCATACAACATCACTTGTTTGAAAAATTCCAGTCTGGTTTCCGCTATGGCCACAGTACAGAAACAGCCTTGGTCAGGGTCACAAATGACCTCCTGATGGCAGCAGACACCGGCTCCCCATCTCTCCTCATCCTCCTGGACTTAACAGCTGCTTTTGATACGGTTGACCACAATATTCTCCTTCACCGCCTGCAATACACCATTGGACTATCAGGAAATGTAAAGAACTGGTTCACCTCGTACCTCACTGACAGAACTGAGCACGTTGCCCTGGGCAAAGCAAAATCACACACCAACAACGTCACCTGCGGTGTCCCCCAGGGCTCGGTGTTGGGCCCCACACTGTTCTCACTGTACATGCTCCCCCTGGGTAGTGTCATTAGCAGGCATGGCTTGTCTTACCACTGCTATGCTGATGATACACAGCTCTACATCAGGACAACCCCCACCTCTTCTGCCCCTCTGCCAACATCCACACTGACCACCTGCCTGGAGGAGATAGAGGCGTGGATGAAGCTCAACTTCCTACAACTTAACAGCCATAAAACGGAAGCCATCCTTGTTGGCACGCCACATCAGCTCCGCTCCCCCACCATCACCAATATCACCTTCTCTGGCAAAAACGTCCCCCTTTCCACATCCGTCACCAACCTCGGTGTTAAAATGGACCCACAACTTAATTTTGACACCCACATCAAACACCTCTGTAAGACAGCTTTATACCACCTCAGGAACATCGCCAAACTCCGCCAATCACTCACCCTGGCTGATGCAGAGAAGCTCGTCCATGCCTTTGTCTCCTCCAGGTTGGACTACTGCAATGCACTCCTCATTGGGATCCCTGGCAAGAGCATCCAGAGGCTCCAATACATTCAAAACAGTGCTGCCAGGGTCCTGATGAGGGTGCGCAAGCATGACCACATCACCCCCATCCTGAAATCACTGCACTGGCTCCCTGTCTCACTCAGAATTGAGTACAAGGTCTCCCTCCTCACCCACCAGTGCCTTCACGGACTTGCCCCCCTCTACCTTCAGGAACTCCTCACCCCCCCCGACAAACTCACGTACACTCCGTTCAGGATCCACTCACACCCTCCAAACCCGACATACGAAGCTGTGCACCATGGGTGATCGGGCCTTTTCTGCTGCTGCCCCTAGACTATGGAACGCCCTCCCTGACCACCTGAGGGCTCCACAGACTACAGCTCTTTTTAAACGGAACCTCAAAACCCATCTCTTTAAAAGAGCTTTCAGCTAAACTTTCTTTGAGGTTCCCCCTTTTTTTTTAATAGTTTTTTGGTATTTTTTTCTCTGAAGCACTTTGAGATTCTTGAATATAAAGTGCAGTATAAATAAAATGTATTATTATTATTATTATTTATCGCCAGTTGATTTCAGTTGGAAGACTCATTACTGCACGATGATATTACTCCGCCGAACCGGAAAGGTGGGCTGTTTACGTTGGTTTGAAGTCTTGTACCGTGAGCACCTCGGATTAGGGGAAATCACATAGAAAATCACTGAAAATGGATTATGAAAGGTGGCTTCTGGAGGACACACTCGATTTTGAGTTAGACGGCAGAGGTTATCGTTTTGAACCAGAATTCACCCAAGAGGAGCTACGTGAGATGGAGGCTAGGGCTACGGAGGCGCCTGAAGCTCCGGCTGAAGCGGTCCCCAGGATCACAGGAAATTGGTGGTGTGCCTGTGGGAAGTGCAGGCAGATGCCGACGGAAGTCGAAAGTAGGTGCTCCACGGAGTGGGACCTTGTGCGGAAGTTTATATGCGGTTGTGAGGTATCTGAAAAAATAGTTCCAATTAGCAACTAACACGGATGGAAACCATATATTGCGCCGATATTTTTTTTTTAAACTTCACGAATGCCACTAACCACTCGGTTACTTGAACATTTTTGAAAACGAACGTTTAGGGTTGCTGGGTTGACAGGTTTGTGTATGCACACAGACAACCATTGTGAAGCAGGCAGGAGCGATTCAAAATGAGCCAAATACCCGAGAAAGGACTAATAGTTCAAATTTCGGTGTCACCCACTCTATTTCATCCTAAACAAACCAGAAAGGGGGCTCAATGTTCAAAATACCGGAATTGTCCTTTAAACAACTACTATCTCCTCCTCGACTTGAATGTTTTTATACAGCGCGCAGGCTGGATGCGCGCAGGCTTGATGCGCTCCGCTTATTTTTGTGGAGAACCAGCGCCTTGAATATGTAGGTACTACAGCGTTTGTACAGCTCGTTGCGTTTCCGCAATGAGTCCGTCTTTACGGAGATATTCCTGAAACGCATCAAAGGAAAACGGAGGGGGAAAGATCGTTTTCGCCTTGTTACTTGGTTGCTATTTATGGGGCGCTCCAGTGTCTCCGCTCGGACGTCCCGTAGAGAGAGCATGGCCACTTCCAAAACCTCTCTCTCGCCGCACAGCATCCGAAATGCCCTATGCATGGTTATGCAACCTAATCACCATTAGATGGTCAAGGTTGACCGGGACCTCTCGGCAGCAGACCGATTCAATGGCAGTGTCCACGCTCCGGCAGCACCCACACGCACACCAGTCACACGCACACCAGTCACACGCACACGATCCGAAGGTGGAGCTGGAGCCTGAAATTGATGCCTCTCCACCGGGTGGCAGTCGGACACTACAGGCATGTGCCTCACAGGCTCAAACGCGTAACCAGCCATATTAACATCACTATTTTCCGCCGTGGAGTGTAGAATATGTTTGCGTGTCTGCAGCAACGACCTAGTCCTACCATGCCAGTGACGTCCTCAACGCTCTAATACTAAAAGACGCATTTTCTTTTGTTGCTAAAAAAAAGCTATATATTGATTATTTTTTTTTATAATATTTTTAGTATCATAATTTTTTATCATGGTCATAACTAACACGTTATCGATGTTGATTATTGCAGTTCAGTTCATCTTTAATGCCCGTAATCTGATATTTTATTATAATGCTTGTTCATACACAAGAGACCAACTCAATTATGTCAATATCCATTAGACCAACCCAAACCTTTTAGCTTGTCTGCACCAGTAAGGTTGTGGAGATAAGTACTGTAACTTGTTTTGATACAGAAGGCGGGGTCAACCTCTCTCTCCTCCACAGGTGCGAGCCATGATGACGGAATCTGCCTTCAGCATCGATGAGTTAGAGGAGCTCTACTGCCTCTTCAAGGTGAGGGGTTGTGTCGCATGACGCTCAGATCCCTACAGCCCACTTTGATTATTTGTTTTACTCGGTTAGTCTCTTGAGATTATACATCAGTTATTCAAGATGTCCTGGCCAAGAGGGGCAGCAGTGCATGAAGTAAAACACGGTTTAAGACACAACATAAAGAAATCCCATCAAGGCAGCATAAAATGCTATAGTACAGAATGCAGCTGCCTTCACACTAGTACGTCATCCCTGACATGACCTACCAAAATGCTTTATCCACATTTAACAATTGTAAACCCTGCTTTTTCAGACACTTTAAGAAACGTTAAGCTGTGCTTGTATGTTCTCGATGTTAGTGAAACCTACATATATCGTACAATATCTGGACATTCTCCTTTTACTCAACTGCATGTTTCCCTGCCAAAACTATAAGCACCAGAAATGTCTATACTTGACTACATATATTTCCTGCCATTTGTAAAACGGTTACCTCAAGTGTCACTCGTTGTTGTTGTTTACCGATGTCGTGGAAATGTCTTTAGATATTGCTACAGCTATTTTCTAGAACAGATGAGACTTCTTGATGCAAAAAAAACACCCAATAGAACCTCAGATGAACTTGTTTATTGTATGCATACCCCGGTCTCTCTAGCAGAGTGAACACAGTCTCCCAGTCTATTTGAACAGTTCCCCCCTGCAGAAGGCTGCTGTCCTTTGGGAAAGCAGGCTAGGTAGCACTGATGGTCACAAAAGAAAGAAAACAAAACGAAATGATTAAAAAGTGAAGGACATAGGGATGTCCATCACAGCCCCTTCCCTCCCGCTGCAGCCAGACTAACCCTAACGCGGCGTCCTGTTCAGGCCAAGCACGTCATGAGCTGCTACTGGGGGCTGGGTGGTTCGGCCGCCGCGGACCGCCACGACCCCAGCCTGCCGTACCTGGAGCAGTACCGCATCGACCTGGGCCAGTTCTGCCAGCTCTTCGGGGCGCTGGCGCCGTGGCGGTGCGGCGTGCACACGCCCATCCTGGCGGCGCGCCTCTTCCGCCTGCTGGACCGCAACAAAGACGGCCTGGTCAACTTCAAGGAGTTCGTCACCGGGCTGAGTGAGTAAGGGAGTCCATGTTAAACCAACCTGGTTTAACATGGTTACTGTTGGCTATTCAGCGGTTTAGCATTCAGAAAGGTCACTGAGTAGTTTGGTCACTAAGTAGTTCCTTCAAGGAGTTCGTCACCGGGCTGAGTGAGTAAGGGAGTCCATGTTAAATCAGGTTGGTTAGCCGGGTTACTGTTGGCTATTCAGCGGTTTAGCATTCAGAAAGGTCACTGAGTAGCAGGAAGCAGTTTGGTTTTCTTCCTCAGGGAGGCCTACAGTTGTGGACACTCCTGGGTTGGACCCCAGAACGTTAGAGGTGGAACAGCCTGTTGGCATTGCATTATACAGCCTCCCTGTGACTATGAAGTACTGCAGCCAGTGTCGAAGGGCAGGGATTTCCAACTGTTGGATATAGATATAGTAGTGTAAACAGTAGGGGTGTGACGAGATTAAACAAGATTAAACTCGACGATATTACCCGTCGCCTTAAAAATCTGTCTCGTGAGATTTGTGAGCTATCCAAACTTCTATTTGTCGCCTGTGGGGGCAGTAATGCGCCTTTGCTATGTCTCGCCTGCCAGAACCTAACGAAGGAGAAGGAGGGGAAGCAGGGGAAGCAGCCATAGGCAGCCAGAATAACGCCGGAAAATACCCGTATTACCGTCGAAGATGCCCCCGCCACTTTTAAATCATTTGTTTGGCAGCATTTTGGGTACCCGGCGGAAATGATGAATGGCAGTAGAGTGACTGATAAGACACGGAAAATACCAAGTTGTCAGTGACGTACTTGGTCAGACTCTGTTTGCACTATTTGCACTCTGTATTGATGGAGTAGAACTTTGATTTGGTTAGGGTTAATATTGTTTGCACTTGAAAAAAAGAGAATTATTTAATTTAATTTATTTTACTTCAACTTTTATAAATTTTAGTTTTAGTTTCAATTTCATGCATGTAAAGAGTTATAATAAAACATTTCAAAATGCATGTGCAACTGGGTTAAATAAAAGTCTGTTGGTCCAGTCATATATTTTGTCATTGTAGTTTTCTTAAAATCTCGTCTCGTCTCGTTCTCGTGAACCGAATATCGTGTCTCGTCTCGTGAGCTGAGCTGAGTGTATCGTCACATCCCTAGTAAACAGTGTGTCCCCATAGGAGAATGGGAGCAGGTTTCAGGGATTTTTTTCAAGCAAAATCGATTTTGTTAAATGGTACATTCAAAGCTACGACTAAAAATATTAATATTTGTTGCACTTCTTAATATTTGACGTTGATTGTTGATGAATAATAATGTTAATACCAGAAATAGAGGAATGCCCCAGCTTCTACCATTTTAACTGCTTGTGCCAGTAGGCGAATAAATTGGGGAAACACTGCTTGGGGAATTAAATGTGTGTCTGGTGCTTTAGGTGGGATGTACCACGGAGACATGACTGAGAAACTGAAGCTTCTGTACAAACTTCACCTGAGTCCAGGTGAGCCGGACAACAGCACACACAACAGCGCTGTGGCAGCGCGTAGCACCAAATGTCATGTAGCATTTAATGTCATCATGTCTGCCTCAACCACCCAGAGGGGTGATTTTAATGTTGGCATCCATAAGTCTGCTCATATTGTGGCTAGAAACCATTTTTCAGTATATTTGTAGGATTTTGTCATAAAATATTCTAGTACTGTGACATTTGAATTTTCCGTCTGGGATTAAATCATTCATAAGTACCATCACTCACACGCGCACACACACACACGCGTACACGTACACACACAAAGGATCACACCTGTTGTGTGTTTCTACTCGGAGGCAGAACGGAGTCAGACTTTGCCAGCTTACCTTGGTGTAACTTGTTTCTTGTTGTGACTGCTTCTCCTTTATCATGATGATGGTTGATCGGTGACGGTGATGTCTTTATGTCAGTGTTGTGTCCTGAAGAAGCGGAGTCTGCCCTGGAGGCTACACAGTTCTTCACCGATGACAGATCCTCTGGTACACACACACACACACACACACACACACACACACACACACACACACACACACACACACACACACTGATGCACACACACACACACACTGATGCACACACACTGCTGGCACACACCAGCAGTATAAGCAAGTATGTACTTGCTAAGCTAACAAACTCATTGAATGATGTTCTTTTGAGGGCATTAGCGTAGATATACTTAAGGTTAGGTATTACGTGAGGGATGGGGAATTGTTGGTATTGGGTAAGCGATGGTTTAAGGTATGAGTAAGGATCGGTCAAGGATCTGAGGCAGGTGAGAAAAGCTACCAGAAAGGTGCAATGCATATTCTCCAACCACTTGTGGGCTTCCACAATTCCGGACTTCCTGTGTGTGGCTAAGGGCTGTCCTCCACCTGCTCCTCCTGGCATGGTTCCATGAATGCAGACTCTCCAGTTCTTCATGTGTTATGCACAATAACTTTCCCTTCCTTCCTTTCCTGAACAAACGTACACAGTAACACACACAATTCCCATCCCTCTCTTTTTCACTTTCTCTACCCAACACACACTTAATGTGTTTTCCTTTCTCTTCTCCACCTCACATCCCATTTTCCATCTTTTGTGCGTCTAGAATTTCCTCTCCTGTCTGACGTGGACTTCCTGGGGGGGCAGGAAGTGAGCTCAGGTATTCTTGTTGTACCTGTGGCTGCCACAATGTCTTCTCTCTTACTAAAGGATGCACACTTTCTTCTCTCTCTCTCTCTGTGTGTGTGTGTGTGTGTGTGTGTGTGTGTGTGTGTGTGTGTGTGTGTGTGTGTGTGTGTGTGTGTGTGTGTGTGTGTGTGTGTGTGTGTGTGTGTGATGCAAATGGTAACTCCCTTAGGGACAAACATCTATTTTGAGAAACAGACTCTGATGGGGATATTGATAGGACATTGTTGATGGTCTGTGGAGGTGATCTGATTGGCTGCTTGTCTTTCAGCAGAGGAGGATCTGAAGGATGCTGCTGATGGAGGTGGAGACAATGAAGAAAAGAAAGGTAAAGAGGAACATAAACCACTAAGTAACTTGTTTTGTTTGTACAACTCCATCCTTCACTCCTGCGGGAACCACACCAGAACCAAAAACACATCATAAGGAGCTAACCTGCTAGCAAACAGATCACGACCCCCAACTACATTGTGTGTGTGTGTGTGTGTGTGTGTGTGTGTGTGTGTGTGTGTGTGTGTGTGTGTGTGTGTGTGTGTGTGTGTGTGTGTGTGTGTGTGTGTGTGTGTGTGTGTGTGTGTGTGTGTGTGTGTGTGTGTGTGTGTGTCAGAGGACAAGGTGAAGGACTATAAGTACTACCTGAGGATGTGGGCAAAAGAGAAGGAACCAGAGAAGGAGACTATCAAAGACCTGCCCAGGATGAGTCAGGTCAGTCTAGCACTCTGCGTCCACATCAGTACTGATGAGAGGGGTGCTGTAGGCGGGTAGGACTCCACCACACTCATCAGTACTGATGAGAGGGGTGCTGTAGGCGGGTGGGACTCCACCACACTCATCAGTACTGATGAGAGGGGTGCTGTAGGCGGGTAGGACACCACCACACTCATCAGTACTGATGAGAGGTGCTGTAGGCGGGTAGGACGCCACCACACTCATCAGTACTGATGAGAGGGGTGCTGTAGGCGGGTGGGACGCCACCACACTGTCATCAGTACTGATGACAGTGTGGTGGAGTCCCACCCGCCTACAGCTGATTGCTCTCAGCATTGTTTAGCAGCTTACAAAGAACACTCAACCCACATGCACATTTCTTAAACCTCTTCAGCTTGACTTCTGCCTACAACGTTTTTGCAAAGATCCGGATCTTGGCAGAGCTGCCTGTATTTATACATCTCCATGATCACGTGGACGCTAGGGAAAAATGTTCCTTCCCGACTGCACATTGAACCGACGAGCTGATCCAGAAAGAGACTAATCAGATGGAGTCCACTCCATTGCAAATATGTTGAAAGCCAATACATGTATGTATTTAAATCTTCAACATGCATGTATTTAAATCTTCTGATTGCTGACCAATCAGCAATCAGTTCAGACAAACCTCCAAACGGGCCGCATTGCTAACCTATTGGAGGACTGCACGTCTTTACACACCTCAATGTAAGGCAAAGTGTTGGACAGGGTTATAGAAGAAGAATAGAAATGCTGAAAGGCCAACAGTGTTAAAGGAATAGCTATGATCTAAAGCTTTTTTTGGGGGGGGGGATTGAAATTGTTAAAAATGGCATATCCTTCCATCAGTTATTGGCGAATGAAATGAGTACAGTTTAAATCTTTAACAGTTCTTAGTGGGCTGTGATTGCTTCTGAAGAGCCAGTTCAGATTGTCGCTCTCGGCTCAATTCTGATAAATCGGGCACTTCTTCCTGGATTTGGCAGGGGAATCTATTGCTCCTGTCTTATCGCCAGCGCGTGGAATGCAACACTTCACAATGGCGGAGAAACGTAGCGAGGGAGGGAGCAGACGGAGTGTTTTAAAATCTTGCTCTTTTCCACTCTTTTCTTCTCTCTTTTTACAACTACTGACACTACACCTTTTAAGCTAGGAACTGGTTTGCAGACCTTCGTGACACTAGGTTGTCTCTATACATGTGTGTGTGTGTGCGTGCAGGAGCACTTCATCGAGCTGTGTAAGACCCTCTACAACATGTTCAGTGAGGAGGGCCGCGAGCAGGAGCTATACCACTCCATCGCCACCGTGGCAAGTCTGCTGCTCCGCATCGGGGAGGTGGCCAAGAAGTTCACCAACCACACCACAAAGAACGCCAAGACCCTGGCTCCTTCCCCTCCACCCGCCGCCGCTCGACCCGAGGGCGAGGAGAGCTGTGGGGAAGGGTCTTCAGGACAGTCCCAGGATGTCTGCAAGGCCCTGGCCGACGCCCAGCTGGACTCCCTGCCCCCGCTGCAGGGCTCGGATGAAGACGGCCGGGACGACACGTCCGTCTCCTCCTACTCCATGGTGAGCACCGGCTCGCTGCAGTGCGACGACATCACAGACGACACTGTCCTGATTGGCTGCGGAGGGCAGAGGCGGGGCAGTGTGGTGGACAGCGATTGGTCCATCACGTTTGAGCAGATGTTGGCGTCCGTGCTGACGGAGCCCCCCCTGGTGGACTACTTTGAGAAGAAGGGGGACATTCAGACCAAGATGGCCGCTTGTAAGGCTCAGCGGAACGTTGAGCGGCAGACCAGCTCGTCCAGCGACCACGAGCTGGCCCAGAACTCGGTCTGAGCTTTCATGTGGCCATCAGTACAACAGCCACTGCTCAGTGCCGCTTCTAGTCCTGGCTCTGCCTCTTCGCTCAGGACGTGGAGAGGTTCGGGCTGTGTTGGTGTCTGCAGACCTGTCTTGTTGTCTTGTACTGAACTGTATCATCACAACATTCCTCCTGCCTTATAAGACCGTGTACACGACACTCGCCTCAGTGTTAAAACAGAGGGAATCTTTTTTTATTGCCATTTTATAGTATTCAATTAGTCAGTCATTTCTTTATTTTCCCCCTCGGTTTCTCTTTCCACGGACCTAACCTGTCTTTACTGTTCCAAATGTGTCACATGGCATTGGTTTTACGAACCCGTGCCTGTCATTTTATTTGTATTATTTCAAATGATAAAGCTATGGTTCTTGTGTGTGTGTGTGTATATATATATATATATATATATATATATATATATATATATATATATATATATATATATATATATATATATATATATATATATATATATATATATATATATATATATATATATATATATATATAAATAAATAAAAGGATATATATATATATATATATATATATATCTCGTTATCAGCGTGGATGATTCATTCATTGTTGCTGTTAACCTCCGGTACTTAGTTTGCTTTACCTTTTTGATTTGATCCACACCAACTGGTCCCTCCCTTCTCCACTCTAAACTTGTTGTTTGCACAAATGATCCTGAGGGAGGAATAGACTTCAGGCTTACTATAGGGTTAGGGTTAGGGTAACCCTAACCCTAACCATATGATCCTGAGGGAGGAATAGACTTCAGGCTTACTATATGTTTAACAGGGTAAACCCTAACCCTTACTATATGTTTAACAGGGTAAACCCTAACCCTTACTATATGTTTAACAGAGGCTGCTGTTGTAAGAAACTGGGACTATGCAGTCATTCTTCCTCTTTAACCCTTAACGATGGAGGGAGCTGATATATATAAAGCTGTTGATCCAACTAATCAACTAATCACATGCTAGTGGCCAAACCATCCTTTTATTTACATGTGGTTGCTTCAACTTAACCCAGCTTTGAACTTTACAGGTTAGCTGTACTCAAGCTGATTCAGCACAGTGTTAAACCAGTTCTTCACCACTGCATAATGAAAGTCTATTGCTTTATGTTAATATCGCTCTACAATATTCATCGTTGCCTGCCTACTTCTAATATCAAAGTAACAACATGCTAATTTCAGACAAAATCTCCGTAATGTGAAACTGTTATTCTGTCAGCTATTTGCCTCCTTTATTGTTTTAAAGGCATTGTTGCAACGTTTATTTGTGCTGTTGCTGTAATTATACAATTTTTGCTCTAAATACCCATTTAATTTATTCTGATTATTTAACAAGCTTTTAAATGTCAACTCTATATTATAATATGAAATAAATGATGACTTAATCACCCTCCTTCTTGGTTGTGTTTGATGTTCGGACAAAGTCAGTTGTCACTCTGACGTATACACGAGGCACTTCCGGTAGACCCCTAGAGACCTATGAGATTGTAAAATATGAATGGGTTTCAGAGAAAGTTATTATTTTATGGTCCCAGTCTTTATGCGCCCCGGATTACACATGTTTTTTGTGGATCTAAATGATAATTTTTCATGCCAAGAGTTTGACCATTTATTTGTGGGTTTTTTTAATTGTTCAGTTAAAGCCTGTAGAGAAAACACAATGTTGCATATGTGACGACAATCTCCGACCAACAATCTCCCCATCGGCATAACTGAAACTCTCCACATGCCCCCCGCTTATAATAGTTTTCTCCTCTTACGATGCTGTTATCCTCCCTTTGGAAAAAAGCGGTGAAGTTGAGCAGAGAGTTCGTCATGTCTGTACCCATAGGCGTCGATTACACCGGGGACGCGTCCCCACCAGATTTCGTCAACATTCATTTTGTACCCACCTGGCAGCTGAGGCTCAAAAGGACAGCCGATAACTAAACCTATTTCAAAATGAGAAGACAGAATAATCACACACACACACAAACGGAAACACACACACACACACGGAAACACAACCACGGACACACACACACCCACGGACACACACACACACACATCCCATATCCCTGAGTGTATTTGGTTTTTGTAATTAGGCTGATGAAGAAGGATGAAGATGGATTAGACATCAGAGAGCTTCCTTTTGGCAACACATCACTGTCCACCACATTAAACTACACGGCCATTGCACAATGAACACATACTGGCCCTCTGAACCCTGGGCCAGGTCCCACTGACCAATCACTGCTTTTATTGAGTCCATGCAGTGGCGGTTTTAGGTATGGGCGAACCAGGCAGCCGCCCAGGGCGGCATATTTGTGGGGGGGGCCAAATCACATGGGGGGTGCCCCCCCGCTTGCAATATCATCCCACTGCAGACGCAAATGGGCGTTCTCGTGTGGTGGGGGTTCCCGTTTACGCAGACTGGAACGCCCCCTTCTTATTCTTCGTCGCCTTTCTCGCTGAACTGTATTAAAATGTCAAAGTGTAGTACTCCGAAACCATGTAAATAGTGTTGTAAATAAACTTCCAAAGCTTTTCAAATCTTATTTGGAAAATAACTTCACATGGTCTGTCTTTTTACAATTTATTCGTTACCAGCATTCGTAGTGTTGATCAGCAGTGAAATAGTCCGCTATAAGACGTTGACGTCGCTTAGCAACTGAAGTCCGGTTACAAGTTACCGGACTACTACCCATGCAAGTGAACGGAGCATTCCACGGCATTGAGAAGACTCGTGTAATAAAGGCCTATAAAATGTCTGCTTATGCTTATAGATTTCTCCTCAAATTAGGCCAATAAAGCAATGATAACAAAAACAAAAAAAACACAATGGCTTGATCAAAGGCCCGAAACCCTCATTGTTTAACATGAATTGGCTAAACAAATGACCACTGTAGCATATTTAAACAAAATTCAAATTGTGCAGAGAATTATTTCCATTGGTCATTCTCAGTGGCGGCTGGCGATCAAACATGTTGGTGGGGCACAGTAATAGACAGGGGGTCTGATGTTCTCCCCCCCCCCCCCCCCCCCCCTCATAATTTTTTGGGAATTTATTCAATTTGATTTCCTGTATTCTGGTGCATTTTGGGGCCACTACCTATTTACCTGCTTTTCATTCAGATTCATAGCCTACATCCTGACTTGCAGGGCCTGGACAAGCTTACACTGCATATACAGACCTACTTCATGGCCATTCCACCAGCCATTGCTATTTGACCCATTGTTGTTATTCTGATATTGAGACAAATCATGATCACTGTCCTATAGCGTCCATTTTTTGTGAGTCTCAATGTCTACTTCAAATGCAGTTAGAAATATGGGACAGTTGCTTCATTTGCTAACCCTAACCCTAACCCTAACCCTATATGCTACAGGCCGAAAGACTAAATTAATATGTAACTTACTTGCTCCTTTTAAGTATGACATTGCTTGGGGAGTCCAATTCCTCCACTGAAAAGGGTGGAAAGTGCTCACAACTCTCTGCTAGTTAGCGATCTATGACACTGTCGTTTTTTATCGGTCGTCATAAAAAACATAAGGGGAACACTGTTGTTTTTTATGGTCGTCATGAAAAAAAACATAAGGGGTAACACTGTCGTTTTTTATTGGTCGTCATGAAAAAAAACATATTTGAAAAAAAGAAAAGGTGTCCTTGTCAAATAAAATATGAGGGGTAACACTGTTGTTTTTATCAAATGAAACATAAAGGGTAACACTGTCGTTTTTTATCTGTCGTCATGAAGAACCCATAAGGGGTAACACTGTCGAATTGTATCGAATAAAACATAGGGGGTAACACTGTCGTTTTTTATCAAATTAAACATGAGGGTTGACACTGTTGTTTTTTATTGGTCGTCAAGAAAAAAAAACCTAACCCTAACCCTAACCCTTATCTGTTATTTAATACTATTTATTATTTATTTACACATTGATCTATTCATTTATATGTCATGAGATTCAGATAACTTCCCTCCCTTACACCATGACCAACTCTTTCTCTGAGTCCCACTGGGACCCCGGCTACATGGACTGCACTACCACGGTCTTCACTGTTCCAATGCAGGTTATGTTGCTGTTTATGTGCTATGACCTCATATGCTGCTTGTGCTTCTACCTTGTACATACCTTTCTGTTATTGATTTACATGCTGGGAGGTTAATACTACTTCCCTCCCCCACACCATTACCTGTTCTTTCTCTGAGTCCTACTGGGACCTCTGCTACATGGTCTGCACCGCCGCATGGTCCTCACTTTTCCAATGCAGGTTATTTGCTGTTTATGTGTTATGGCCTTGTGTGCTGCTTGTGCTCCTACCTTGTGCATACTTACCTACTCATCCTCCACATGTTGTTAGGTTCATGTGCTGGATTGTTCTATTTATCAAGTGTGATCCCGTTGTGAGTACCCACCTGCCGTTGGTCCTTTAAGCTTGTGTTTCATGTTTCATGTTAGTGTTTGTGCCCCCTCCCTCAGAACTGTGCCCCTGGCCTTGGCCCCTACCGCAACTCACCTGGCCCCGTCCCCCTTTGACTTCTACCACAGACCGAGCCATCGCGAGGATTCTTATCCTCCTCCCTGGCCCCCCCATCCTGACCTCTCCCTAGCTGACCTTGACCTTTACCCTGACTCCCCTGATCCTTACCTACCCTTCCCCATCCCCTATCCTAACCCCAACCTCCTCCCTCACCTGACCCTTACCCTAACCCCACCCTCCCTGGCCCTAAACATAACCTCTCCCACCCCCCACCCTAACCCCAACCCCCTCCCTCACCAGACCCTAACCCCAACCCCACCCTCTCTGACCCTAAACATAACCTCTCCCACCCCCTGCCCTAACCCTAACCCCAACCCTAACCCCACCCCCTAACACTAAACCTATCCTCTCCCACCCCTGACCCTAACCCCAACCTTTCCCTTCCCTACCCCACAAAGACCCCCTTACACGACTTCCAACCCAGCCCCCGGCCCCCCACAAAGGATCCCCCTTTATTATTTTTCTTACCATGTGTGTGTCTTTTTATTCTGCCCCCATGCCCCAGCCCCAGGCCCCCTTCGTCCCCCTACTCTTTTTTTTTTTTCATATATTTAAGCCATTCACAAACAATATTGCGGTTTAATTTGGTTTCCAATTGTACCCTTGGTATTTATTCAATTGATGTCCTGTGGGCCCCCCCCCCCCCCCTCCCTGCCGTTCCTTTATTTATTCCCCATCCCCATACTCACCTGAAAAGTGCTTTAATGTACCCTCCAAACCCGGAGAGTGGTTTGATTTAACCCACCGTTATATAAAAAGCGTTTGATCTGGGCCTATTTGGCGACACCTAATGACCGCGTAGAGCTAAGACACTCTGGGGCCATTTTGGCCCGTACTCTTTTTAAGTTCTCGGCTCAGATGGCAACCCTTTGTGTTTGGTTCTCCGTGGGTTTGTTTCGTGTTCTGCCTTTACTAATTATCGTTACGCATTTGAATTTCTGTCACCCTTAATACCGCCCTTATTTAATAAATATGATTACGTTTCTGCCCATGGGGGCCGCCATCTTGGATCCCCCACCACGGTTCTCTAGCTCCATCTCCTGGTTGCTTGATGGAACGTATGATTTCGCCACTGCGGGGAACGAAGACGCTCTGCGGCCATTTTGGTCCGAACTCTTTTTAAGTTTTCGGTTCAATTTGATAACCCTTTGCGTTTTGTTCTCCGTCGATTCGTTTCGTGTTATACCTTCACTGTTTATCGTCACACATTGGCATTTCTGTGACCCCTAATACCGCTCTTATTTAATGTTATGTTTACGCTTCTACTTACGGAGGCCGCCATCTTGGATCTCCAACCTGAATATAACTTGGAGTCACTTAGCACCCCCTGTTGGTGACTCGAATTGATTATATTACCACGGTTCTCCAGCTCCATCTCCTGGATGTTCGATGGTAGTGCAACATATAAATATAACACTGTATATACTTTTAGTTACGGTGCGGTTTAATTCGAATTTACGATCGGGCATTTATTTATTAATTTACCCCTGTAAATATGTAATCTAAAAATGTATACCATGTGTTTATAAGGATGCTCCTGATGTTTGAACCGTTTTTAAGGTCACATTATTACTTAATATAATATTCGGGGAACGTTCCGGATTTTTTTATGCTTTTATTCTTTTCTGTTATTTGTTTTTTGTCCTCCACTGCAATAATTTAATGCAACGGCGTCATTTTATTATGTGTTTATTTTTGATTCTGTCGCGAGCTGTCCTCCCAACGCCGCCCGGTCTGGGGACAACCAGCGACCACTACTGGCGACTCCGGAAGGTGCAGGCACCGTGGTCCCCCTCACTCCACCTGCTGGTGACTGGGAGACACAACCATATTAAGATACATTGTTGCATTAGGCACAATTACATTTGAAAATCCGACCTCTCTATTGGCCCAATTCAAATCTTATCCTCCTGACCTCCCATTGACTCTCCATCTGACCCCCCGATTGGCTCTCCACCCCAAATTTCAAATTTGTTGTGTTACACCTCTGCCCTAGACGTCAAATTTCCCCTCCCTCTATTGTAACTGTCTATAAAAGTATTTGTTTCTGTGCTGTCTCATTCGTGCTTAGTTACCTCGGCTTGATAGGATTCTCGATCATACGGTCTGTCTCTATTGCTATTTAAAATGTACCTGATGAAGTCAATAAATTGACGAAACGTTTTAGGGCCAAACTACGGCCCCTGGTGGAGCCTAAAGTTGACAGACGCTCCTATTTTTTTTATAATTTTGTTCCGTGGGCCCACAACAAAAATAATGGAGATGTCTTTCCCACTGACCGGCACTCGGACATCAACACCAAAAATTGTGTGTACCTCATCCGTTGCCTCGCATGCGATCTCCAATATGTGGGGGAAACGGGGAACACCATACGTGTCAGTTTCCACCAACACAAACACATCAAACACAAAAATGACGCTCACCTTCCTGTGGTTGGGCATTTTGTGGAGCACGGATGGCTGGCCCTTTCCGCGTCGGTGCTCGAAGCCAACCCTTTCTGGTCTGCTGCTCAACGGCGCAGAGCTGAGAGGCTTTGGATTGACAGGCTGGGGACCTGGCAACCCCTTGGTTTGAACGTTGGGGTGGGTAGGGGACCACCGGGGGGACGCCTGATGATGGCCCGTGCCAGCTCGTTAATTGTTGACTGTCCTAACCTGCCAGTGCCTCCTAGTCTCCTCGGCTCTCCTTCCTCCCTACCACCATTGCCTGCTCTCCTTCTGAGTCCCACTGGGACCTCTGCTACATGGACTGCACCGCCGCACGGTCTTCACTGTTCCAACGCAGGTTATATTGCTGTTTATGTGCTATGACCTCATGTGCTGCTTGTGCTTCTACCTTGTACATACTTATCTGGTATTTATTTATTTATACATTATGAGGTTGAGATAACTTCCCTCCCTTACACCATGACCAACTCTTTCTCTGAGCCCCACTGGGACCCCAGCTACATGGATTGCACTACCACATGGTCTTCACTGTTCCAATGCAAGTTATATTGCTGTTTATGTGCTATGACCTAATATGCTGCTTGTGCTTCTACCTTGTACATACTTATGTTATTTAATACTATTTGTAAGAGCCATTTTCCTGTTTTTTAGTTGTGTTGTAATGTCTGTGTTGACCACTGAGTGGTGTTGCCGTATTGCGGGTACAGGTGTAAAGGGGACGTCATTTGGGGTACCTCTGTTGTTTGACCCCGGAAGGGCATACGGTTTTTGACCGCAAGAACTACGAAGGTGTTGTTATGTCACTGAGGATCAATGAATGTATTCCGTATTCCCATGCAATTGGTGTTATCTTGAGGAAATAAACGGGTTGTAAACCGGAGACAATCGCATGGATCAATCATTGCTTCACGTACCTGCATAGTACTGGAAACATCAACACAGCGCGTCAACCAGGTCACCCGGGAGTCAAAACACACATTGGATGTGGCTCGTATACTTGTCAAAAACCCGCCGTTTATTCAAAACTGCCGGTTGGAACTGTAGGAAACCTTCGGCACGTAAGGCAACTGGTGGCACAAGGACTTTGAAAGCTATTGGTAGCTTAATGCAGCTTCGACTATCGTACCTTTTGGAGGACGTTTGCGGGCTGCAGAAGGACCGGGAAGCTGTCGAGATTTCGGCTGCGCTGGAGTGCGTCTGGAGGCTGCGGGATTTCGAGTAGAATCGCCTGCGGGAGCTGTCAGGACTTGCGCTACACCTGCATCATCGGGTCTAACCATGGGCTACGGTGCTAACGCTGGAGGCTACGGCTGTGGAGTGGATTACATCGTACACAAGCTACTGGACGGCGCACAACACAACATTTAGAGAGCAGGTATTTGTGGAGCCACACACATGCCCGGGCTTTAAATCCAATGCATTGGTGACAAGCTGACAGGACGGTAGACTTTGCATTGACTTGACTTTGTGTTTCAAACTATTGAACTGATTTGTGACTGTTGTTCTAATGGAGGGAAACGCAGCATCAGACATTGTCAACGGGACTGGTAAAATACCAACAGCTAAAAAAGCAATCAGTGTTACTGGTGGTGCTGAAACACTGCCACTAAAGCGGGTGGTCAAACTTACAGCAAATGCGTTGGTTGGTAAACTAGATAGTTTACAAAAGGAAAGAAAAAACAAACTAAATACAGCAGATGTTATAAGAAAAACAATACAATGTCTAATGTTGAATAATGATGAAACAGAGGTAAAAAATGCTCTTGACAAACTGATAACGGTGTGTAATGAGGCTAAATTCAGCCATGATTCTTTGTTGACCCTATTGCCGTCTGAAGAGAAGGTGAAGCATGAAACATGGTTTAAAGCAAAAATGTTGTCAAATAATGGTTCTATTGCTGATGCTAAAAAGTGGTTGTTGTGTCATGGTCATTTAACTTTACATGAAAATGTTCATGTGGAGGATGGTATCTGTCCTGATGACAGTATTTCAAATGTGGGTAGCAAACACTCTAGTCAAAGGAGCCACCGCAGTGGGAGATCAAGCACTGCATCCTCTGGACGGATAATGGCTGAGGCAGACAGAGCGGCACTTCTCGCTCGCCAAGCAGCCCTAAAAGAAAAACATGCTCTGGAGGAACAGCAACAACAGCTAAAAAGCAAAATGGAGGAACAGCAACAACAGCTAAAAAGCAAAATGGATGAGCAAGAACAACAACTGAGGAGGAAAAGAGAGGAGCTTGACTTGAAATCCGACCTTGCTGCATGTAATGCAAAGCTGGCAGTACTGCAGGCATGGGAAACAAAAGGTTATTCTCAGTTAGGCTCAGATGGTATGAATTCCTATTTTGAAAAAGGAAAAAAGAAAGAGGACTCTGTCGTTGTCCTAAACCCCATGGTGAAGGAGTATGAGCCTACATGCAGGCCTGTGCAACAAATTCACTGGGCACAATCATCATTAACATCTGACAAACATACATCAATGGACATAAGGCCAAAACAACCTGTGCAATTGTTAGGAAACATCATAGCAACATCACAGCATGCACAGTGCCAGCCTACAGTTGCTCAGTCAAACGATGGACCAAGACAACATGGTAGTCATCAAAATCTTTCTGACGACATAATTAATATCATGAGCAGACAAAATGAAATTACTGCTGCTCTGGTGCAACAACAGCATTACTTGTCTCTACCACCAAGAGATATTCCTACCTTTGAAGGACACCCTCTCACATACAGGTCATTCATAAAGGCATTCGAGCAAGGAGTGGAAGGAAAGGCAAGCAATGCTGATTGTCTATACTATCTGGAGCAATATACGAGAGGACAGCCGCGAGAGTTGGTGCGTAGCTGCCAGCATATGGATCCTGAGAGTGGCTATGGAGTGGCGAAGGGTCTTCTACAAGAACATTTTGGGAACCACTATACGATTGCAACTGCTTATATGGAGAAAGCTTTGGCCTGGCCATCAATTAAACCTGAAGATGTGGATGCACTCCAAGCCTATTCATTGTTTTTGCGTGGTTGCTGCAATGCAATGGAGGATCTCCAGTACTTACAAGAACTTGATATGCCAGTTAACATGAGGGCCATTATTTCCAAACTACCATTTAAAATGAGAGATCAGTGGAGAGTCAGAGCTCATGATGCAATGGAAAGAACAAATGACAGAGCACACATCAAAGACCTAGTGTCGTTTGTTGAACGCCATGTGAGAATTCTGTCAGACCCATTGTTTGGTAACATACAGGACTCCGGGTTTGGAGCTGCAGGGCCAAAGACTTTCACCAGGTTTACCTCACAGATCAGGAACAGAGTTAAAGAAAGTATTTTTGCCACTGCAGTAGCTTCTACAAACGTCACTGAAAGAATTAAAGAACAAACAAAAGTGGAGAAAGCTGGATGCCTCTGCTGTTCTCGTGGGCATTCATTGGATGAATGTAAGGAGCTCATTGGATGGGGACACAAAGACAAAATTCAATTTTTGCGTGAAAAAGGAGTTTGTTTCGCATGTTTATGCGTGGGTCACATGAGCCGTTACTGCGAGAGGCGCATGATATGCAAGATCTGTGGTCAAACTCACCCTACCTTGCTTCATATAAAAAGGCAACCAGCTCTGGACCAGCAAGAGGAACCTCCCAATGAACAGCCTGCTATAGTTACAACATGTGGACATACAGGGGCCGGTAGAGACCAGTGCGCTTTGTCTATCCTTCCTGTGAGGGTGAAAGCTTCAAAGGGAAATAACATCATAACAACATACGCCTTTCTGGATCCTGGCAGCTCAGGCACCTTTTGTTCGGAAAATCTAATGAAGAGGGTTAGGGTTAGGGTTAGGGTTAGGGTTAGGGTTAAGAGCCATCTACCACTTTTGAAAAACGGCATTTTTGAGCTAGTTCGAGAACCGAGTGGATCATGGGAATTCTTTTACCACCCACGGATAGGTCTAGGCCCAGCGGACTTGCTCAAAAAATGTGGCGCCCCTGGCGTTTTTTTTGGGTACTGCAATTTCGATTTTCAAGTTTAAAAGTGAAGCGTTTTTTTTTTCGAGTGGATCATGGGAATTCTGAATAGTGCCAGTGGTAGCCCTTGGTCCCCTCTACATCCCCTATAAATTTGGAGCAATTTGGAGCCCCAAGTTTTAACATTGGACGACTTTTAAAATCGACCTCACGGGGGAAGGGGTTGGATCATGGGATCATGGTTGGGGTTGGGTGGTAGGATTTTATGAGGCCGACCTTTGTGCAAAATTTTGGCCACCTGGTGGCTTGTTTTGGTATATAAAATGGATTTTTCCTTTTTTTTTTTTTTTTTTCTAAGTGTGGAGTCAACAAAATTTGTTAGTAAAAAAATAAGTTCCCCCAGAAAGTGTCTAGGAGCACGTTTTAGGCCATTTCGAGTCTTTTTTCTTTATTTTTTTTTTAATGGGGAAATTCATAAATTTTTTTTTTTTTCAAATTTCTTTTTTTTTTTTTTTTTTTTTTTTTTTAATACATTTGAATTTTTTTTTTTTTTTTTTTTTTTTTTTTTTTAATAAATTTGAATTTTTTTTTTTTTTTTTTTTTTTTTTTTTTTTTTTTTTTCTTTTTTTTTCTTTTTTAAGATGGCGGGATGCATGGAGAGGCGGTTATTGCACTTACTTGGTTTGGTGAAGTTGTTATTGCACTTACTTGGTTTGGTGAAGTTGTCTGGTAGTCGATCGGGTAGTCTGTGTTGGGTTAGGGTTAGGGTTAGGGTTAGGGTTAGGGTTAGGTTAAGAGCCATCTACCACTTTTGAAAAACGGCATTTTTGAGCTAGTTCGAGAACGCAGCGGTGCATGGGAATTCGGCGACCACCCATGGATAGGGTTAGGGTTAGGGTTAGGGTTAGGGTTAGGGTTAGGGTTAGGTAAATTGAAACAACTCATGAATCTCCCCACGTCGTCCGACGACTTCGCAGTTAGGATAGAGATCCAAGGCAAGGCACTGGCCGGCGCTTGTTATTCATGGCCTTAATGTCCTCATATGCTTTGACCCGTTATTTAGATTGAGTTTTCGTTTTTCCGGTTTTGGATTCTTTTTCAGGTCGATACGTTGTTTGTTTTGGTTTCTGAGAGAGGATAGATTTTCCTTTTTGTTTGTTTGGTTTAAGATGGGATAGATTTTCCGTTAGTGTTACTCGGTTGGTTCGAAGGTAGGGTAGATTTTTTCTTTTCGTTTGTTCGGTTGGTATTAGAACAGGAAAGATTTTTCTTTTTTAGTGTTATTTGGTTGGTTTTTAATAAAGGATAGATTTTATATTTTTTTGTTTTTTCCGTTTTAGAGCTTTGGTTTATGTTATTTTGAAAAATCTCTTCAAGAACTGCAGGACATGTCATCAGTTGTGGTCCTAAGGATCATCGAGTGTTTCGGCCGTTATCACAAGACACTCTCACCCGAGGGAGGCCCTCCCGAGGTCGATCAACTCCCGGGAATGTCCTACAACTCCTCAAGAACTTTTTCCTTTTTATAAGGTTTGCTTGGTTGATGTAAAAATAGGGTTAGGGTTAGGGTTAGGGTTAGGGTTAGGGTTAGGGTTAGGTTAAGAGCCATCTACCACTTTTGAAAAACGGCATTTTTGAGCTAGTTCGAGAACGCAGCGGTGCATGGGAATTCGGCGACCACCCATGGATAGGTCTAGGCCCAGCGGACTTGCTGAAAAAATGTGGCGCCCCTGGCGTTTTTTTTGGGTACTGCAATTTCTATTTTAAAAGTTCAAAGTGAAGCGTTTTTTTTTTTGAGCGGTGCATGGGAATTTGGGATAGTGCCAGTGGTAGCCCTTGGGCCCCTCTTCATCCCCTATAAATTTGGCGCCCCTAGTGGCAACTTTTTTTAACATGGGAAAACAGCTATAATCGACCTCACGGGAGCTGAGGTCGGATCATGGGAACAAGGTTCCTATGGTTGGTAGGTATTAATGAGGCGGACCTTTGTGCCAAATTTTGGGCACCTGGTGGCTTGTTTTGGTATAGAAAATCGCATTTGAAGTTTTTCACTAAACGCGGGAAAAAGGGGTGTTACCTTTTTTTTTTTTTTTTTTTTTTTTGGTGTGGAAGGTTTTCTGGGCTCCATCTACATGTGTGCGAAGTTTTGGAGTTGTAGCTCACTTCCTTCACATAGCTACCGTTGACTCCAATGTAAAAATACTTAGAAAAATTTCAGAAAATTTTGTGAAAATTGGTTAAAAGTGTGGAGTCCCCATAGAAAGTGTATTGGAGCACGTTTTAGGCCATTTTGAGTCGTTTGGTGGTGGTGGGGGACATTGAAATTTTGTATATATTTTTTTTTAATTAGATTTTTTTTTTTTTTTTTTTTTTTCTATTTTTTTTTTTTTTTTTTTTTTTTTTTTAAATAAATTTGAAATTTAATTTTTTTTTTTTTTTTTTTTTTTTTAGTTTTTTTTTTTTTTTTTCTTTTTTAAGATGGCGGGATGCATGGAGAGGCGGTTATTGCACTTACTTGGTTTGGTGAAGTTGTTATTGCACTTACTTGGTTTGGTGAAGTTGTCTGGTAGTCGATCGGGTAGTCTGTGTTGGCTCAAGTCATGTCATGACCCATTCACTGGGTCAAATTGTTTGGGTTAGGGTTTTTTTTTTTTTTTTTTTTTTTTTTCTTACCTTTTTTTAGCTGGGCTCGGTCCGATCCTGAATCTGCAGGAATTATGTTTCTAGCCCCTTCCTAGGCCGAGAAAATAACTTAAAACCAATTTCTTTTTTTTTTTTTTTTTTTTTTTTGGGTTAGGGTTAGGGTTAGGGTTAGGGTTAGGGTTAGGGTTAGGTTAAGAGCCATCTAGGGTTAGGGTTAGGGTTAGGGTTAGGGTTAGGGTTAGGGTTAGGTTAAGAGCCATCTACCACTTTTGAAAAACGGTTAGGGTTAGGGTTAGGGTTAGGGTTAGGGTTAGGGTTAGGGTTAGGGTTAGGGTTAGGGTTAGGTTAAGAGCATCTTACCACTTTTTAAAAACGGTTTTTTTGAGCTAGTTCGAGCATACAGAGGGGCGTGGGAATTCGGCGACCACCCATGGATAGGTCTAGGCCCAGCGGACTTGCTCAAAAAATGTGGCGCCCCTGGCGTTTTTTTTGGGTACTGCAATTTCAATTTTAAAACTTCAAAGTGAAGCGTTTTTTTTTTTAAGAGGGGCGTGGGAATTTGGGATAGTGCCAGTGGTAGCCCTTGGTCCCCTCTTCATCCCCTAGAAATTTGGCGCCCCTAGTGGCAACTTTTTTTAACATGGGAAAACAGCTTTAATCGACCTCACGGGAGCTGAGGGAGGGGCGTGGGAACAAGGTTCCTATGGTTGGTAGGTATTAATGAGGCGGACCTTTGTGCCAAATTTTGGGCACCTGGTGGCTTGTTTTGGTATAGAAAATGGGTTAGGGTTAGGGTTAGGGTTAGGGTTAGGGTTAGGGTTAGGGTTAGGGTTAGGGTTAGGGTTAGGGTTAGAGCCATCTACCACTTTTGAAAAACGGCATTTTTGAGCTAGTTCGAGAACGCAGCGGTGCATGGGAATTCGGTTAGGGTTAGGGTTAGGGTTAGGGTTAGGGTTAGGGTTAGGGTTAGGGTTAGGGTTAGGGTTAGGGTTAGGGTTAGGGTTAGGTTAAGAGCCATCTACCACTTTTGAAAAACGGCATTTTTGAGCTAGTTCGAGAACGCAGCGGTGCATGGGAATTCGGCGACCACCCATGGATAGGTCTAGGCCCAGCGGACTTGCTGAAAAAATGTGGCGCCCCTGGCGTTTTTTTTGGGTACTGCAATTTCTATTTTAAAAGTTCAAAGTGAAGCGTTTTTTTTTTTGAGCGGTGCATGGGAATTTGGGATAGTGCCAGTGGTAGCCCTTGGGCCCCTCTTCATCCCCTATAAATTTGGCGCCCCTAGTGGCAACTTTTTTTAACATGGGAAAACAGCTATAATCGACCTCACGGGAGCTGAGGTCGGATCATGGGAACAAGGTTCCTATGGTTGGTAGGTATTAATGAGGCGGACCTTTGTGCCAAATTTTGGGCACCTGGTGGCTTGTTTTGGTATAGAAAATCGCATTTGAAGTTTTTCACTAAACGCGGGAAAAAGGGGTGTTACCTTTTTTTTTTTTTTTTTTTTTTTTGGTGTGGAAGGTTTTCTGGGCTCCATCTACATGTGTGCGAAGTTTTGGAGTTGTAGCTCACTTCCTTCACATAGCTACCGTTGACTCCAATGTAAAAATACTTAGAAAAATTTCAGAAAATTTTGTGAAAATTGGTTAAAAGTGTGGAGTCCCCATAGAAAGTGTATTGGAGCACGTTTTAGGCCATTTTGAGTCGTTTGGTGGTGGTGGGGGACATTGAAATTTTGTATATATTTTTTTTTAATTAGATTTTTTTTTTTTTTTTTTTTTTTCTATTTTTTTTTTTTTTTTTTTTTTTTTTTTAAATAAATTTGAAATTTAATTTTTTTTTTTTTTTTTTTTTTTTAGTTTTTTTTTTTTTTTTTCTTTTTTAAGATGGCGGGATGCATGGAGAGGCGGTTATTGCACTTACTTGGTTTGGTGAAGTTGTTATTGCACTTACTTGGTTTGGTGAAGTTGTCTGGTAGTCGATCGGGTAGTCTGTGTTGGCTCAAGTCATGTCATGACCCATTCACTGGGTCAAATTGTTTGGGTTAGGGTTTTTTTTTTTTTTTTTTTTTTTTTTCTTACCTTTTTTTAGCTGGGCTCGGTCCGATCCTGAATCTGCAGGAATTATGTTTCTAGCCCCTTCCTAGGCCGAGAAAATAACTTAAAACCAATTTCTTTTTTTTTTTTTTTTTTTTTTTTGGGTTAGGGTTAGGGTTAGGGTTAGGGTTAGGGTTAGGGTTAGGTTAAGAGCCATCTAGGGTTAGGGTTAGGGTTAGGGTTAGGGTTAGGGTTAGGGTTAGGTTAAGAGCCATCTACCACTTTTGAAAAACGGTTAGGGTTAGGGTTAGGGTTAGGGTTAGGGTTAGGGTTAGGGTTAGGGTTAGGGTTAGGGTTAGGGTTAGGGTTAGGGTTAGGGTTAGGGTTAGGGTTAGGGTTAGGGTTAGGGTTAGGTTAAGAGCATCTTACCACTTTTTAAAAACGGTTTTTTTGAGCTAGTTCGAGCATACAGAGGGGCGTGGGAATTCGGCGACCACCCATGGATAGGTCTAGGCCCAGCGGACTTGCTCAAAAAATGTGGCGCCCCTGGCGTTTTTTTTGGGTACTGCAATTTCAATTTTAAAACTTCAAAGTGAAGCGTTTTTTTTTTTAAGAGGGGCGTGGGAATTTGGGATAGTGCCAGTGGTAGCCCTTGGTCCCCTCTTCATCCCCTAGAAATTTGGCGCCCCTAGTGGCAACTTTTTTTAACATGGGAAAACAGCTTTAATCGACCTCACGGGAGCTGAGGGAGGGGCGTGGGAACAAGGTTCCTATGGTTGGTAGGTATTAATGAGGCGGACCTTTGTGCCAAATTTTGGGCACCTGGTGGCTTGTTTTGGTATAGAAAATGGGTTAGGGTTAGGGTTAGGGTTAGGGTTAGGGTTAGGGTTAGGGTTAGGGTTAGGGTTAGGGTTAGGGTTAGAGCCATCTACCACTTTTGAAAAACGGCATTTTTGAGCTAGTTCGAGAACGCAGCGGTGCATGGGAATTCGGTTAGGGTTAGGGTTAGGGTTAGGGTTAGGGTTAGGGTTAGGGTTAGGGTTAGGGTTAGGGTTAGGGTTAGGGTTAGGGTTAGGGTTAGGGTTAGGGTTAGGGTTAGGGTTAGGTTAAGAGCCATCTACCACTTTTGAAAAACGGCATTTTTGAGCTAGTTCGAGAACGCAGCGGTGCATGGGAATTCGGCGACCACCCATGGATAGGTCTAGGCCCAGCGGACTTGCTGAAAAAATGTGGCGCCCCTGGCGTTTTTTTTGGGTACTGCAATTTCTATTTTAAAAGTTCAAAGTGAAGCGTTTTTTTTTTTGAGCGGTGCATGGGAATTTGGGATAGTGCCAGTGGTAGCCCTTGGGCCCCTCTTCATCCCCTATAAATTTGGCGCCCCTAGTGGCAACTTTTTTTAACATGGGAAAACAGCTATAATCGACCTCACGGGAGCTGAGGTCGGATCATGGGAACAAGGTTCCTATGGTTGGTAGGTATTAATGAGGCGGACCTTTGTGCCAAATTTTGGGCACCTGGTGGCTTGTTTTGGTATAGAAAATCGCATTTGAAGTTTTTCACTAAACGCGGGAAAAAGGGGTGTTACCTTTTTTTTTTTTTTTTTTTTTTTTGGTGTGGAAGGTTTTCTGGGCTCCATCTACATGTGTGCGAAGTTTTGGAGTTGTAGCTCACTTCCTTCACATAGCTACCGTTGACTCCAATGTAAAAATACTTAGAAAAATTTCAGAAAATTTTGTGAAAATTGGTTAAAAGTGTGGAGTCCCCATAGAAAGTGTATTGGAGCACGTTTTAGGCCATTTTGAGTCGTTTGGTGGTGGTGGGGGACATTGAAATTTTGTATATATTTTTTTTTAATTAGATTTTTTTTTTTTTTTTTTTTTTCTATTTTTTTTTTTTTTTTTTTTTTTTTTTTAAATAAATTTGAAATTTAATTTTTTTTTTTTTTTTTTTTTTTTTAGTTTTTTTTTTTTTTTTTCTTTTTTAAGATGGCGGGATGCATGGAGAGGCGGTTATTGCACTTACTTGGTTTGGTGAAGTTGTTATTGCACTTACTTGGTTTGGTGAAGTTGTCTGGTAGTCGATCGGGTAGTCTGTGTTGGCTCAAGTCATGTCATGACCCATTCACTGGGTCAAATTGTTTGGGTTAGGGTTTTTTTTTTTTTTTTTTTTTTTTTTCTTACCTTTTTTTAGCTGGGCTCGGTCCGATCCTGAATCTGCAGGAATTATGTTTCTAGCCCCTTCCTAGGCCGAGAAAATAACTTAAAACCAATTTCTTTTTTTTTTTTTTTTTTTTTTTTGGGTTAGGGTTAGGGTTAGGGTTAGGGTTAGGGTTAGGGTTAGGTTAAGAGCCATCTAGGGTTAGGGTTAGGGTTAGGGTTAGGGTTAGGGTTAGGGTTAGGTTAAGAGCCATCTACCACTTTTGAAAAACGGTTAGGGTTAGGGTTAGGGTTAGGGTTAGGGTTAGGGTTAGGGTTAGGGTTAGGGTTAGGGTTAGGTTAAGAGCATCTTACCACTTTTTAAAAACGGTTTTTTTGAGCTAGTTCGAGCATACAGAGGGGCGTGGGAATTCGGCGACCACCCATGGATAGGTCTAGGCCCAGCGGACTTGCTCAAAAAATGTGGCGCCCCTGGCGTTTTTTTTGGGTACTGCAATTTCAATTTTAAAACTTCAAAGTGAAGCGTTTTTTTTTTTAAGAGGGGCGTGGGAATTTGGGATAGTGCCAGTGGTAGCCCTTGGTCCCCTCTTCATCCCCTAGAAATTTGGCGCCCCTAGTGGCAACTTTTTTTAACATGGGAAAACAGCTTTAATCGACCTCACGGGAGCTGAGGGAGGGGCGTGGGAACAAGGTTCCTATGGTTGGTAGGTATTAATGAGGCGGACCTTTGTGCCAAATTTTGGGCACCTGGTGGCTTGTTTTGGTATAGAAAATGGGTTAGGGTTAGGGTTAGGGTTAGGGTTAGGGTTAGGGTTAGGGTTAGGGTTAGGGTTAGGGTTAGGGTTAGAGCCATCTACCACTTTTGAAAAACGGCATTTTTGAGCTAGTTCGAGAACGCAGCGGTGCATGGGAATTCGGCGACCACCCATGGATAGGTCTAGGCCCAGCGGACTTGCTCAAAAAATGTGGCGCCCCTGGCGTTTTTTTTGGGTTAGGGTTAGGGTTAGGGTTAGGGTTAGGGTTAGGGTTAGGGTTAGGGTTAGGGTTAGGGTTAGGGTTAGGGTTAGGGTTAGGGTTAGGGTTAGGGTTAGGGTTAGGTTAGGTTAAGAGCCATCTACCACTTTTGAAAAACGGCATTTTTGAGCTAGTTCGAGAACGCAGCGGTGCATGGGAATTCGGCGACCACCCATGGATAGGTCTAGGCCCAGCGGACTTGCTGAAAAAATGTGGCGCCCCTGGCGTTTTTTTTGGGTACTGCAATTTCTATTTTAAAAGTTCAAAGTGAAGCGTTTTTTTTTTTGAGCGGTGCATGGGAATTTGGGATAGTGCCAGTGGTAGCCCTTGGGCCCCTCTTCATCCCCTATAAATTTGGCGCCCCTAGTGGCAACTTTTTTTAACATGGGAAAACAGCTATAATCGACCTCACGGGAGCTGAGGTCGGATCATGGGAACAAGG
>NC_082390.1:23371966-23393856 GCF_031168955.1 Gadus macrocephalus | reverse complement strand
CAAAATAGATTGTCTTATAACTACAGTAGCCTACTAATAATTGTAATAATAGAACTGCATGATGACTGAGAACGAGTGTGATTAATGACATAGCCATAAAAGTGATCTTGGAACTGGGTAGGGTCTTCTTTTTGTAAAAATGTGCCAATTGTGAACCCATATCGCGGAACAGCCCGAGATGAAGCCTCGAACGTCACGCGCCACGTCATTTCGCCTATGTGATACGGAGCTTCGCTGGGGGAGGAGCCGAGGTACTCGACACACGCCCCGATGCCTCGACGCAAACCATAACATCACTACAACAGAATATCGTTGGAATAATTGTAAACAGTGCGTTTATGAATTGTAAATGACACTTTATTGTCTACAGGCGGACGGGTGTACTCTCAGGAGGAGTTTAGTTTTTCACAGTGAGAGAGGGGTGCACCGGTCCTGGAGGTACTGCAATACCAGGTCGATGCGTGGAGTGGACGGAGCAAGCCCCTTTTCCATCTCCCAGTTCCAAAAATCAATTTAATATATGGTCCCCGGGTAGGGGACGTATCAGATATTAAACTGATAAGAACAGATACTACACTTGATCTTAGCCAAAAGGCCGAGAAGCGATGCTCCCACATGCTCAGACCAAGAGGCGAGGTTCCCAGACACGTCGCTCCACTTGGCGGTTTAACAGACAACGACGAAACAAAAAAAAGACCAAGCAATCTGTGTGCGTGTTTGTGTGTCTGTGAAAGCTGGAGAAATAAACCGAGGTCGCTACATCTCTTTGCTGCTGCCTGCTGGCAGTCTCACTAGGCCGTCTGCATGTTTCACAAATAGAGTTTGGAGCAGTGGAGGCTTCTATAAGACTACAGGTGAAGCAGTGAGTGAACGAAATGTTGAATGTATTTTCTTTCTTTCTTTATTATTTATTATGTTACCTTTTTAAATGAGACCAGTACGTGAGTGCACTGAATTTCGTTGTACTTCTGTCCAATGACAAATACGTATATATCTATAACACCCGGAACTCTATTGCAGCCAATGAGCTCGAGTTGAAAAAGAAAATAGCGTACAGCACGTGGTATTGCCCGGTGAAGCTGTCGACGGAGGATTCTCTCAGGTAAATGTTATCCCCTGCATCGTTTGCTAGTTAATAATTAGACAATTTATTTACGGTTTGTATTAAGCTGTTTCGATTTTGTAGAAAGAGAAAAGATTTCGACCGTGTCATAACGCGGTCGTTGTGTATAAAGGGAAGAAGTAGTGGGTACGTTTTTAGCTGCTGGGTAGACTTTAGTCAACCTATCGCCGTTTTGTCGGTGAGCAACCATATTACCCGTGGGAAGTCTCGTTTTAATCGTGGCAATCTAAGCTTTCCAACGGTGTATGGCATTACTATATTCACCCAAGGGTCGTTGAAATAATAAGCTGATTAATGTGTGTTTTGTAACGATAGCTAGGCGCGGCTAACGACACTGTTTACAATAGTAAGGGCTACGTCGCATACCTGCAAACTTGTTGCCTTTCGGCGACAATCAACGTTTTCTTGGTCAATTTGATGTGGATATGTGTTAATATGGGTACATGTGACTGTTTAGACAACAGCTGATGCGAGAGTAATTGTAACATGAAGCAATTTGGCGACCGTGTTAATCTCTCGACAATCTGGCGAGCTTGTTGTCCTAGGCTAATACACCAACAGCAGATTTCTGTATAATAAAGGGCTACATATTGTCAATCTAAATGATCTGTTTTTAGTTTTACTCATTTATTCATGTTTTACTGTACCAGATGGAACATGCCTACACATCAGTGCACCGTGTGCGACAAGACATTCGGTGAAAAGTCCAACCTGAAGATCCATGCCATCGCCAGGGAGACCTTTATCTGTGACGTCTGCGGGAAGAGCTTGGCCACTAAACCATCGCTGGTCAGCCATCAACAGCTACACCAGTACCCCAGCATCATTTTGTACCGGCAAGGAGAGGCCAGGCTGTGGCAGAGGCCCGCAGCAGCACTGTTGTTGACCCTAAATGGCTGGATCTCAAGACAGCAGAAACCTTTGGAAAGCAGCTGGTCATCACGTTCGGGAAGTACGCCGGTCAGACCTTCAGGTGGCTTGTGGAGAATGATGTCGGCTGGCTGGTGTGGCTGCTGTTCCAGTACTGCCAGCAGGGAGAGCAGAACGAGCTGCTGAAGTGGCAGAAGGAGCGACTGCTCCGCCAGACCGGCCTCAGGTCCAGTACCGGCACATCCATCACCAGGCTGGAAAGAGACGTGGTGAGAAGCGGAGGTAAGTTGTCATAAGCACTTTGTTTCACCTGTTGGCTGTGGAAAGCAAATAGCACACACACGTCATATCAATACTGATCACATGTGTATTTTATATTTCCAGATTATTTGTCGATGAGCCTGGGACTCCCGCGAACCGGCCCGTTCAGCCCACTGGGTTTGTCGTCCTCCACCCGGCTGAAGCCTGCTGCGCCCACCCCCATTCTGCCGAGGCCTCCTGCGTCCACCCACCTCCAGCCGAGGCCACCTGCTGCGTTGACCTACGGCCCGCCCCCTGTGTCGGCAGCACCCATACTGCTGGTCCTCCCCGCACAGCCACAGGCCCCCTCCGTCCTGTTTTGTGGGCCATCCTGCAGCCAGAGCTTTGTCCCTCCTGCACCAACCGTGAAGACATTCATGCCTAACAAGTCCTCAAGGCCATGTGGGGCTTGCCACGTGCCAGACTGTGGTGGACAGCGGAAGAGGTACACCCCTTCCAAGGACAAAGTGGCTGGAAGCATGCAGAAAATGTTTTCCTACTGTCCATCCACTAGGATGTCCACTACCCCTGGCTTTTACCATGTGGTGTATGACAACTTTGAACACTTTAAGAGTGTCGTGGATGCAGAGTTGGAAAGGAGGACTGTGTAAATACCTGGAAATGCGTGTGTGTGTGTGTGAATAACTTACCTCTGTGATGCCACTGTTCCTGTGCCATCTGTAAGCGAGAGAAAGAGGCTTGTTTGTGTGTGTTTGTCTTTGTCTTTGTGTGTGTTTTTTAAAGTGCTTCAGCAAGCACTATCTATTTATTTATATCGTTCAAAAAAAAAGGCACTTTGCAGTTTTACTTGAAGTTCTTTTGTTCGTTTTTTATTTATTATTATTTATATTGCTGTTAAAATTTACTTTGTAGTATCCATTCTGCTCTATGTTCAATATCGAGGCCAATCTTTTAAACCATAATCAGTTCCAATCTAACACAATCAGTTTACATACCCTTTAGTGGTTGTTCATGTTCAGATAATCTGTGTTTTTGTCATGCATGTTGTTTGTCTTTGTCAGCTTCATGTCTTTGTGATGTTTGTATGTATTTGTCTGCTTCAGTTTTAACAAAAGTTTGCTAAAGAAAACATAAAAAGGGAGGAACAGCTTGAGCCTTTATTTGTTGATTGGTCACCTGAGTCTATGGATAATCATGTTCATTATTGCACTTTAGCCTGTACAAGCCAATTGTTGATTTGTATCTCAAGTACAAGTGTGTGTGTGTGTGTGTGTGTGTGTGTGTGTGTGTGTGTGTGTGTGTGTGTGTGTGTGTGTGTGTGTGTTCTTTAATTGTTGAGTGTTTTTTATTATTATTAATGTTATTTATATGTGCCTGTCCTTGTGATGTGTGTATGTCTGTCAGCTCCATGTTTAACTAAATGTTTGCAAATGGTAGTACATGTTTGTCTCTCGTCTCATGCTCTCGTGTTCTCGCCTGTAGATCTGTACCTAGTCGTGGTGGGCGAGCTTTTAACTAAAATGATCTTGTTTATTTGTGTTTATATGGATTGCCTTTTCAATGAAACACATTCTGGTTGAAAAATAAAAGTTGTAAAAGTATTTTGGAGTCTCAGTGTGCTTGGGTTTCAGAAGGGGTGGGGTATTGGAAAGAAAAAACACACCAAAGCAATTAGAAGTCCTTGTGTCTTCACTCCCGCAACCAGAGGTGTGAATACACCCCCACTGTGATGGCTGCACTCCCTGTGTGGTCAAAACAATGAGTTCTGTGAATGGCTCTGATGTCTTCCAGAAAAAGTGAGAGTGCACTGAATACAGTCTTATTATTTTTCTTAATTCAGCCCAAAAATGTGTAACAATTTAACACTTTTCCACTTGATTGTATGAATCTCATCAGCTACATCCACTCAAAGTATGAAAATAATAAACAAAACATCCAGCAGACAAGTGGATTTTGATCATCTAGGCCTTGCACATGACATTTCTGAAAATAAAACCACCCACCAGTGGCCACCAGATGGAGCCGTCCGTTTTGATCCTCGATCCTTTGGGATCCATCCCAGGGTTGAGGGATAGGGACTTTGGGGGGTCATGAGCCATTCCGAGGCAGTCACCCATCCAAGTACTAACCAGGCCGGACCCTGCTAGCCTCCGAGATCAGACGAGATCGGGCGTGCTCAGGGTGGTATCATTCATAGCTATTATTTCTTTAGAACAACACGACCAGGGGAGAGCGCGAACGCAGTCCCCCACTACCAGAAATTATGCAATCGAGATTCCCACATTTGGGGAATTCGCACGGGTCAGCAACAGCCTCAGTGCAATGGCTGAGCCTCGCTATGGGTGAACCACCTTCTTGAACATGGTATCTCCCTTGCCAGGTAAGTATGAGTTGTACACGTTCAGGTGGGCTGAACGATGCCCACGCGTGTTCCCCAGGAGAACGGTTGCAAAGCATTCGGAGATGTCTAGACTTTAATAAACACTGTAGACCACCGGTCACACGATGACAGGCGAATCTGAAATCAGCGTGATGGAAGCATAACGAAAGGAAACCTGGAGATCCAAGTTATCGACACGCCACAGAAAGAATCCTTTTTTCTTTCTTAAACAACAGAATAGTGGTGGCGAGATGATGCCTCATGAAACGTCAAAGCCTCGCAGCCAGGTGAACCATCAAAGTGGTTCGACCTCGAAGCTTCAAATGAGTACGCTAGGGACACCTAGTGGTGAATGAAATTATGATGAAAGAAAGAGTTTCCTGTGATGATGTGATGTTTGCTTCGTACAACATCAAAACGTTAAAGAATTAAAGTCGTTTCAGTGATACGTGTGAGTGTGCCGTTCATAAATATCTCCCGAGCTCATGGTAGAGAACAAATCATTTGACAAAGGTTTTAAGTCATCCCGGGCAAAATAGATTGTCTTATAACTACAGTAGCCTACTAATAATTGTAATAATAGAACTGCATGATGACTGAGAACGAGTGTGATTAATGACATAGCCATAAAAGTGATCTTGGAACTGGGTAGGGTCTTCTTTTTGTAAAAATGTGCCAATTGTGAACCCATATCGCGGAACAGCCCGAGATGAAGCCTCGAACGTCACGCGCCACGTCATTTCGCCTATGTGATACGGAGCTTCGCTGGGGGAGGAGCCGAGGTACTCGACACACGCCCCGATGCCTCGACGCAAACCATAACATCACTACAACAGAATATCGTTGGAATAATTGTAAACAGTGCGTTTATGAATTGTAAATGACACTTTATTGTCTACAGGCGGACGGGTGTACTCTCAGGAGGAGTTTAGTTTTTCACAGTGAGAGAGGGGTGCACCGGTCCTGGAGGTACTGCAATACCAGGTCGATGCGTGGAGTGGACGGAGCAAGCCCCTTTTCCATCTCCCAGTTCCAAAAATCAATTTAATATATGGTCCCCGGGTAGGGGACGTATCAGATATTAAACTGATAAGAACAGATACTACACTTGATCTTAGCCAAAAGGCCGAGAAGCGATGCTCCCACATGCTCAGACCAAGAGGCGAGGTTCCCAGACACGTCGCTCCACTTGGCGGTTTAACAGACAACGACGAAACAAAAAAAAGACCAAGCAATCTGTGTGCGTGTTTGTGTGTCTGTGAAAGCTGGAGAAATAAACCGAGGTCGCTACATCTCTTTGCTGCTGCCTGCTGGCAGTCTCACTAGGCCGTCTGCATGTTTCACAAATAGAGTTTGGAGCAGTGGAGGCTTCTATAAGACTACAGGTGAAGCAGTGAGTGAACGAAATGTTGAATGTATTTTCTTTCTTTCTTTATTATTTATTATGTTACCTTTTTAAATGAGACCAGTACGTGAGTGCACTGAATTTCGTTGTACTTCTGTCCAATGACAAATACGTATATATCTATAACACCCGGAACTCTATTGCAGCCAATGAGCTCGAGTTGAAAAAGAAAATAGCGTACAGCACGTGGTATTGCCCGGTGAAGCTGTCGACGGAGGATTCTCTCAGGTAAATGTTATCCCCTGCATCGTTTGCTAGTTAATAATTAGACAATTTATTTACGGTTTGTATTAAGCTGTTTCGATTTTGTAGAAAGAGAAAAGATTTCGACCGTGTCATAACGCGGTCGTTGTGTATAAAGGGAAGAAGTAGTGGGTACGTTTTTAGCTGCTGGGTAGACTTTAGTCAACCTATCGCCGTTTTGTCGGTGAGCAACCATATTACCCGTGGGAAGTCTCGTTTTAATCGTGGCAATCTAAGCTTTCCAACGGTGTATGGCATTACTATATTCACCCAAGGGTCGTTGAAATAATAAGCTGATTAATGTGTGTTTTGTAACGATAGCTAGGCGCGGCTAACGACACTGTTTACAATAGTAAGGGCTACGTCGCATACCTGCAAACTTGTTGCCTTTCGGCGACAATCAACGTTTTCTTGGTCAATTTGATGTGGATATGTGTTAATATGGGTACATGTGACTGTTTAGACAACAGCTGATGCGAGAGTAATTGTAACATGAAGCAATTTGGCGACCGTGTTAATCTCTCGACAATCTGGCGAGCTTGTTGTCCTAGGCTAATACACCAACAGCAGATTTCTGTATAATAAAGGGCTACATATTGTCAATCTAAATGATCTGTTTTTAGTTTTACTCATTTATTCATGTTTTACTGTACCAGATGGAACATGCCTACACATCAGTGCACCGTGTGCGACAAGACATTCGGTGAAAAGTCCAACCTGAAGATCCATGCCATCGCCAGGGAGACCTTTATCTGTGACGTCTGCGGGAAGAGCTTGGCCACTAAACCATCGCTGGTCAGCCATCAACAGCTACACCAGTACCCCAGCATCATTTTGTACCGGCAAGGAGAGGCCAGGCTGTGGCAGAGGCCCGCAGCAGCACTGTTGTTGACCCTAAATGGCTGGATCTCAAGACAGCAGAAACCTTTGGAAAGCAGCTGGTCATCACGTTCGGGAAGTACGCCGGTCAGACCTTCAGGTGGCTTGTGGAGAATGATGTCGGCTGGCTGGTGTGGCTGCTGTTCCAGTACTGCCAGCAGGGAGAGCAGAACGAGCTGCTGAAGTGGCAGAAGGAGCGACTGCTCCGCCAGACCGGCCTCAGGTCCAGTACCGGCACATCCATCACCAGGCTGGAAAGAGACGTGGTGAGAAGCGGAGGTAAGTTGTCATAAGCACTTTGTTTCACCTGTTGGCTGTGGAAAGCAAATAGCACACACACGTCATATCAATACTGATCACATGTGTATTTTATATTTCCAGATTATTTGTCGATGAGCCTGGGACTCCCGCGAACCGGCCCGTTCAGCCCACTGGGTTTGTCGTCCTCCACCCGGCTGAAGCCTGCTGCGCCCACCCCCATTCTGCCGAGGCCTCCTGCGTCCACCCACCTCCAGCCGAGGCCACCTGCTGCGTTGACCTACGGCCCGCCCCCTGTGTCGGCAGCACCCATACTGCTGGTCCTCCCCGCACAGCCACAGGCCCCCTCCGTCCTGTTTTGTGGGCCATCCTGCAGCCAGAGCTTTGTCCCTCCTGCACCAACCGTGAAGACATTCATGCCTAACAAGTCCTCAAGGCCATGTGGGGCTTGCCACGTGCCAGACTGTGGTGGACAGCGGAAGAGGTACACCCCTTCCAAGGACAAAGTGGCTGGAAGCATGCAGAAAATGTTTTCCTACTGTCCATCCACTAGGATGTCCACTACCCCTGGCTTTTACCATGTGGTGTATGACAACTTTGAACACTTTAAGAGTGTCGTGGATGCAGAGTTGGAAAGGAGGACTGTGTAAATACCTGGAAATGCGTGTGTGTGTGTGTGAATAACTTACCTCTGTGATGCCACTGTTCCTGTGCCATCTGTAAGCGAGAGAAAGAGGCTTGTTTGTGTGTGTTTGTCTTTGTCTTTGTGTGTGTTTTTTAAAGTGCTTCAGCAAGCACTATCTATTTATTTATATCGTTCAAAAAAAAAGGCACTTTGCAGTTTTACTTGAAGTTCTTTTGTTCGTTTTTTATTTATTATTATTTATATTGCTGTTAAAATTTACTTTGTAGTATCCATTCTGCTCTATGTTCAATATCGAGGCCAATCTTTTAAACCATAATCAGTTCCAATCTAACACAATCAG
This sequence comes from Gadus macrocephalus, assembly GCF_031168955.1. Classification (NCBI taxonomy): domain Eukaryota; kingdom Metazoa; phylum Chordata; class Actinopteri; order Gadiformes; family Gadidae; genus Gadus; species Gadus macrocephalus. The sequence goes on along the minus strand of NC_082390.1, from coordinate 23,385,451 downwards.
TTTACATACCCTTTAGTGGTTGTTCATGTTCAGATAATCTGTGTTTTTGTCATGCATGTTGTTTGTCTTTGTCAGCTTCATGTCTTTGTGATGTTTGTATGTATTTGTCTGCTTCAGTTTTAACAAAAGTTTGCTAAAGAAAACATAAAAAGGGAGGAACAGCTTGAGCCTTTATTTGTTGATTGGTCACCTGAGTCTATGGATAATCATGTTCATTATTGCACTTTAGCCTGTACAAGCCAATTGTTGATTTGTATCTCAAGTACAAGTGTGTGTGTGTGTGTGTGTGTGTGTGTGTGTGTGTGTGTGTGTGTGTGTGTGTGTGTGTGTGTGTGTGTTCTTTAATTGTTGAGTGTTTTTTATTATTATTAATGTTATTTATATGTGCCTGTCCTTGTGATGTGTGTATGTCTGTCAGCTCCATGTTTAACTAAATGTTTGCAAATGGTAGTACATGTTTGTCTCTCGTCTCATGCTCTCGTGTTCTCGCCTGTAGATCTGTACCTAGTCGTGGTGGGCGAGCTTTTAACTAAAATGATCTTGTTTATTTGTGTTTATATGGATTGCCTTTTCAATGAAACACATTCTGGTTGAAAAATAAAAGTTGTAAAAGTATTTTGGAGTCTCAGTGTGCTTGGGTTTCAGAAGGGGTGGGGTATTGGAAAGAAAAAACACACCAAAGCAATTAGAAGTCCTTGTGTCTTCACTCCCGCAACCAGAGGTGTGAATACACCCCCACTGTGATGGCTGCACTCCCTGTGTGGTCAAAACAATGAGTTCTGTGAATGGCTCTGATGTCTTCCAGAAAAAGTGAGAGTGCACTGAATACAGTCTTATTATTTTTCTTAATTCAGCCCAAAAATGTGTAACAATTTAACACTTTTCCACTTGATTGTATGAATCTCATCAGCTACATCCACTCAAAGTATGAAAATAATAAACAAAACATCCAGCAGACAAGTGGATTTTGATCATCTAGGCCTTGCACATGACATTTCTGAAAATAAAACCACCCACCAGTGGCCACCAGATGGAGCCGTCCGTTTTGATCCTCGATCCTTTGGGATCCATCCCAGGGTTGAGGGATAGGGACTTTGGGGGGTCATGAGCCATTCCGAGGCAGTCACCCATCCAAGTACTAACCAGGCCGGACCCTGCTAGCCTCCGAGATCAGACGAGATCGGGCGTGCTCAGGGTGGTATCATTCATAGCTATTATTTCTTTAGAACAACACGACCAGGGGAGAGCGCGAACGCAGTCCCCCACTACCAGAAATTATGCAATCGAGATTCCCACATTTGGGGAATTCGCACGGGTCAGCAACAGCCTCAGTGCAATGGCTGAGCCTCGCTATGGGTGAACCACCTTCTTGAACATGGTATCTCCCTTGCCAGGTAAGTATGAGTTGTACACGTTCAGGTGGGCTGAACGATGCCCACGCGTGTTCCCCAGGAGAACGGTTGCAAAGCATTCGGAGATGTCTAGACTTTAATAAACACTGTAGACCACCGGTCACACGATGACAGGCGAATCTGAAATCAGCGTGATGGAAGCATAACGAAAGGAAACCTGGAGATCCAAGTTATCGACACGCCACAGAAAGAATCCTTTTTTCTTTCTTAAACAACAGAATAGTGGTGGCGAGATGATGCCTCATGAAACGTCAAAGCCTCGCAGCCAGGTGAACCATCAAAGTGGTTCGACCTCGAAGCTTCAAATGAGTACGCTAGGGACACCTAGTGGTGAATGAAATTATGATGAAAGAAAGAGTTTCCTGTGATGATGTGATGTTTGCTTCGTACAACATCAAAACGTTAAAGAATTAAAGTCGTTTCAGTGATACGTGTGAGTGTGCCGTTCATAAATATCTCCCGAGCTCATGGTAGAGAACAAATCATTTGACAAAGGTTTTAAGTCATCCCGGGCAAAATAGATTGTCTTATAACTACAGTAGCCTACTAATAATTGTAATAATAGAACTGCATGATGACTGAGAACGAGTGTGATTAATGACATAGCCATAAAAGTGATCTTGGAACTGGGTAGGGTCTTCTTTTTGTAAAAATGTGCCAATTGTGAACCCATATCGCGGAACAGCCCGAGATGAAGCCTCGAACGTCACGCGCCACGTCATTTCGCCTATGTGATACGGAGCTTCGCTGGGGGAGGAGCCGAGGTACTCGACACACGCCCCGATGCCTCGACGCAAACCATAACATCACTACAACAGAATATCGTTGGAATAATTGTAAACAGTGCGTTTATGAATTGTAAATGACACTTTATTGTCTACAGGCGGACGGGTGTACTCTCAGGAGGAGTTTAGTTTTTCACAGTGAGAGAGGGGTGCACCGGTCCTGGAGGTACTGCAATACCAGGTCGATGCGTGGAGTGGACGGAGCAAGCCCCTTTTCCATCTCCCAGTTCCAAAAATCAATTTAATATATGGTCCCCGGGTAGGGGACGTATCAGATATTAAACTGATAAGAACAGATACTACACTTGATCTTAGCCAAAAGGCCGAGAAGCGATGCTCCCACATGCTCAGACCAAGAGGCGAGGTTCCCAGACACGTCGCTCCACTTGGCGGTTTAACAGACAACGACGAAACAAAAAAAAGACCAAGCAATCTGTGTGCGTGTTTGTGTGTCTGTGAAAGCTGGAGAAATAAACCGAGGTCGCTACATCTCTTTGCTGCTGCCTGCTGGCAGTCTCACTAGGCCGTCTGCATGTTTCACAAATAGAGTTTGGAGCAGTGGAGGCTTCTATAAGACTACAGGTGAAGCAGTGAGTGAACGAAATGTTGAATGTATTTTCTTTCTTTCTTTATTATTTATTATGTTACCTTTTTAAATGAGACCAGTACGTGAGTGCACTGAATTTCGTTGTACTTCTGTCCAATGACAAATACGTATATATCTATAACACCCGGAACTCTATTGCAGCCAATGAGCTCGAGTTGAAAAAGAAAATAGCGTACAGCACGTGGTATTGCCCGGTGAAGCTGTCGACGGAGGATTCTCTCAGGTAAATGTTATCCCCTGCATCGTTTGCTAGTTAATAATTAGACAATTTATTTACGGTTTGTATTAAGCTGTTTCGATTTTGTAGAAAGAGAAAAGATTTCGACCGTGTCATAACGCGGTCGTTGTGTATAAAGGGAAGAAGTAGTGGGTACGTTTTTAGCTGCTGGGTAGACTTTAGTCAACCTATCGCCGTTTTGTCGGTGAGCAACCATATTACCCGTGGGAAGTCTCGTTTTAATCGTGGCAATCTAAGCTTTCCAACGGTGTATGGCATTACTATATTCACCCAAGGGTCGTTGAAATAATAAGCTGATTAATGTGTGTTTTGTAACGATAGCTAGGCGCGGCTAACGACACTGTTTACAATAGTAAGGGCTACGTCGCATACCTGCAAACTTGTTGCCTTTCGGCGACAATCAACGTTTTCTTGGTCAATTTGATGTGGATATGTGTTAATATGGGTACATGTGACTGTTTAGACAACAGCTGATGCGAGAGTAATTGTAACATGAAGCAATTTGGCGACCGTGTTAATCTCTCGACAATCTGGCGAGCTTGTTGTCCTAGGCTAATACACCAACAGCAGATTTCTGTATAATAAAGGGCTACATATTGTCAATCTAAATGATCTGTTTTTAGTTTTACTCATTTATTCATGTTTTACTGTACCAGATGGAACATGCCTACACATCAGTGCACCGTGTGCGACAAGACATTCGGTGAAAAGTCCAACCTGAAGATCCATGCCATCGCCAGGGAGACCTTTATCTGTGACGTCTGCGGGAAGAGCTTGGCCACTAAACCATCGCTGGTCAGCCATCAACAGCTACACCAGTACCCCAGCATCATTTTGTACCGGCAAGGAGAGGCCAGGCTGTGGCAGAGGCCCGCAGCAGCACTGTTGTTGACCCTAAATGGCTGGATCTCAAGACAGCAGAAACCTTTGGAAAGCAGCTGGTCATCACGTTCGGGAAGTACGCCGGTCAGACCTTCAGGTGGCTTGTGGAGAATGATGTCGGCTGGCTGGTGTGGCTGCTGTTCCAGTACTGCCAGCAGGGAGAGCAGAACGAGCTGCTGAAGTGGCAGAAGGAGCGACTGCTCCGCCAGACCGGCCTCAGGTCCAGTACCGGCACATCCATCACCAGGCTGGAAAGAGACGTGGTGAGAAGCGGAGGTAAGTTGTCATAAGCACTTTGTTTCACCTGTTGGCTGTGGAAAGCAAATAGCACACACACGTCATATCAATACTGATCACATGTGTATTTTATATTTCCAGATTATTTGTCGATGAGCCTGGGACTCCCGCGAACCGGCCCGTTCAGCCCACTGGGTTTGTCGTCCTCCACCCGGCTGAAGCCTGCTGCGCCCACCCCCATTCTGCCGAGGCCTCCTGCGTCCACCCACCTCCAGCCGAGGCCACCTGCTGCGTTGACCTACGGCCCGCCCCCTGTGTCGGCAGCACCCATACTGCTGGTCCTCCCCGCACAGCCACAGGCCCCCTCCGTCCTGTTTTGTGGGCCATCCTGCAGCCAGAGCTTTGTCCCTCCTGCACCAACCGTGAAGACATTCATGCCTAACAAGTCCTCAAGGCCATGTGGGGCTTGCCACGTGCCAGACTGTGGTGGACAGCGGAAGAGGTACACCCCTTCCAAGGACAAAGTGGCTGGAAGCATGCAGAAAATGTTTTCCTACTGTCCATCCACTAGGATGTCCACTACCCCTGGCTTTTACCATGTGGTGTATGACAACTTTGAACACTTTAAGAGTGTCGTGGATGCAGAGTTGGAAAGGAGGACTGTGTAAATACCTGGAAATGCGTGTGTGTGTGTGTGAATAACTTACCTCTGTGATGCCACTGTTCCTGTGCCATCTGTAAGCGAGAGAAAGAGGCTTGTTTGTGTGTGTTTGTCTTTGTCTTTGTGTGTGTTTTTTAAAGTGCTTCAGCAAGCACTATCTATTTATTTATATCGTTCAAAAAAAAAGGCACTTTGCAGTTTTACTTGAAGTTCTTTTGTTCGTTTTTTATTTATTATTATTTATATTGCTGTTAAAATTTACTTTGTAGTATCCATTCTGCTCTATGTTCAATATCGAGGCCAATCTTTTAAACCATAATCAGTTCCAATCTAACACAATCAGTTTACATACCCTTTAGTGGTTGTTCATGTTCAGATAATCTGTGTTTTTGTCATGCATGTTGTTTGTCTTTGTCAGCTTCATGTCTTTGTGATGTTTGTATGTATTTGTCTGCTTCAGTTTTAACAAAAGTTTGCTAAAGAAAACATAAAAAGGGAGGAACAGCTTGAGCCTTTATTTGTTGATTGGTCACCTGAGTCTATGGATAATCATGTTCATTATTGCACTTTAGCCTGTACAAGCCAATTGTTGATTTGTATCTCAAGTACAAGTGTGTGTGTGTGTGTGTGTGTGTGTGTGTGTGTGTGTGTGTGTGTGTGTGTGTGTGTGTGTGTGTGTGTGTTCTTTAATTGTTGAGTGTTTTTTATTATTATTAATGTTATTTATATGTGCCTGTCCTTGTGATGTGTGTATGTCTGTCAGCTCCATGTTTAACTAAATGTTTGCAAATGGTAGTACATGTTTGTCTCTCGTCTCATGCTCTCGTGTTCTCGCCTGTAGATCTGTACCTAGTCGTGGTGGGCGAGCTTTTAACTAAAATGATCTTGTTTATTTGTGTTTATATGGATTGCCTTTTCAATGAAACACATTCTGGTTGAAAAATAAAAGTTGTAAAAGTATTTTGGAGTCTCAGTGTGCTTGGGTTTCAGAAGGGGTGGGGTATTGGAAAGAAAAAACACACCAAAGCAATTAGAAGTCCTTGTGTCTTCACTCCCGCAACCAGAGGTGTGAATACACCCCCACTGTGATGGCTGCACTCCCTGTGTGGTCAAAACAATGAGTTCTGTGAATGGCTCTGATGTCTTCCAGAAAAAGTGAGAGTGCACTGAATACAGTCTTATTATTTTTCTTAATTCAGCCCAAAAATGTGTAACAATTTAACACTTTTCCACTTGATTGTATGAATCTCATCAGCTACATCCACTCAAAGTATGAAAATAATAAACAAAACATCCAGCAGACAAGTGGATTTTGATCATCTAGGCCTTGCACATGACATTTCTGAAAATAAAACCACCCACCAGTGGCCACCAGATGGAGCCGTCCGTTTTGATCCTCGATCCTTTGGGATCCATCCCAGGGTTGAGGGATAGGGACTTTGGGGGGTCATGAGCCATTCCGAGGCGGTCACCCATCCAAGTACTAACCAGGCCGGACCCTGCTAGCCTCCGAGATCAGACGAGATCGGGCGTGCTCAGGGTGGTATCATTCATAGCTATTATTTCTTTAGAACAACACGACCAGGGGAGAGCGCGAACGCAGTCCCCCACTACCAGAAATTATGCAATCGAGATTCCCACATTTGGGGAATTCGCACGGGTCAGCAACAGCCTCAGTGCAATGGCTGAGCCTCGCTATGGGTGAACCACCTTCTTGATCATGGTATCTCCCTTGCCAGGTAAGTATGAGTTGTACACGTTCAGGTGGGCTGAACGATGCCCACGCGTGTTCCCCAGGAGAACGGTTGCAAAGCATTCGGAGATGTCTAGACTTTAATAAACACTGTAGACCACCGGTCACACGATGACAGGCGAATCTGAAATCAGCGTGATGGAAGCATAACGAAAGGAAACCTGGAGATCCAAGTTATCGACACGCCACAGAAAGAATCCTTTTTTCTTTCTTAAACAACAGAATAGTGGTGGCGAGATGATGCCTCATGAAACGTCAAAGCCTCGCAGCCAGGTGAACCATCAAAGTGGTTCGACCTCGAAGCTTCAAATGAGTACGCTAGGGACACCTAGTGGTGAATGAAATTATGATGAAAGAAAGAGTTTCCTGTGATGATGTGATGTTTGCTTCGTACAACATCAAAACGTTAAAGAATTAAAGTCGTTTCAGTGATACGTGTGAGTGTGCCGTTCATAAATATCTCCCGAGCTCATGGTAGAGAACAAATCATTTGACAAAGGTTTTAAGTCATCCCGGGCAAAATAGATTGTCTTATAACTACAGTAGCCTACTAATAATTGTAATAATAGAACTGCATGATGACTGAGAACGAGTGTGATTAATGACATAGCCATAAAAGTGATCTTGGAACTGGGTAGGGTCTTCTTTTTGTAAAAATGTGCCAATTGTGAACCCATATCGCGGAACAGCCCGAGATGAAGCCTCGAACGTCACGCGCCACGTCATTTCGCCTATGTGATACGGAGCTTCGCTGGGGGAGGAGCCGAGGTACTCGACACACGCCCCGATGCCTCGACGCAAACCATAACATCACTACAACAGAATATCGTTGGAATAATTGTAAACAGTGCGTTTATGAATTGTAAATGACACTTTATTGTCTACAGGCGGACGGGTGTACTCTCAGGAGGAGTTTAGTTTTTCACAGTGAGAGAGGGGTGCACCGGTCCTGGAGGTACTGCAATACCAGGTCGATGCGTGGAGTGGACGGAGCAAGCCCCTTTTCCATCTCCCAGTTCCAAAAATCAATTTAATATATGGTCCCCGGGTAGGGGACGTATCAGATATTAAACTGATAAGAACAGATACTACACTTGATCTTAGCCAAAAGGCCGAGAAGCGATGCTCCCACATGCTCAGACCAAGAGGCGAGGTTCCCAGACACGTCGCTCCACTTGGCGGTTTAACAGACAACGACGAAACAAAAAAAAGACCAAGCAATCTGTGTGCGTGTTTGTGTGTCTGTGAAAGCTGGAGAAATAAACCGAGGTCGCTACATCTCTTTGCTGCTGCCTGCTGGCAGTCTCACTAGGCCGTCTGCATGTTTCACAAATAGAGTTTGGAGCAGTGGAGGCTTCTATAAGACTACAGGTGAAGCAGTGAGTGAACGAAATGTTGAATGTATTTTCTTTCTTTCTTTATTATTTATTATGTTACCTTTTTAAATGAGACCAGTACGTGAGTGCACTGAATTTCGTTGTACTTCTGTCCAATGACAAATACGTATATATCTATAACACCCGGAACTCTATTGCAGCCAATGAGCTCGAGTTGAAAAAGAAAATAGCGTACAGCACGTGGTATTGCCCGGTGAAGCTGTCGACGGAGGATTCTCTCAGGTAAATGTTATCCCCTGCATCGTTTGCTAGTTAATAATTAGACAATTTATTTACGGTTTGTATTAAGCTGTTTCGATTTTGTAGAAAGAGAAAAGATTTCGACCGTGTCATAACGCGGTCGTTGTGTATAAAGGGAAGAAGTAGTGGGTACGTTTTTAGCTGCTGGGTAGACTTTAGTCAACCTATCGCCGTTTTGTCGGTGAGCAACCATATTACCCGTGGGAAGTCTCGTTTTAATCGTGGCAATCTAAGCTTTCCAACGGTGTATGGCATTACTATATTCACCCAAGGGTCGTTGAAATAATAAGCTGATTAATGTGTGTTTTGTAACGATAGCTAGGCGCGGCTAACGACACTGTTTACAATAGTAAGGGCTACGTCGCATACCTGCAAACTTGTTGCCTTTCGGCGACAATCAACGTTTTCTTGGTCAATTTGATGTGGATATGTGTTAATATGGGTACATGTGACTGTTTAGACAACAGCTGATGCGAGAGTAATTGTAACATGAAGCAATTTGGCGACCGTGTTAATCTCTCGACAATCTGGCGAGCTTGTTGTCCTAGGCTAATACACCAACAGCAGATTTCTGTATAATAAAGGGCTACATATTGTCAATCTAAATGATCTGTTTTTAGTTTTACTCATTTATTCATGTTTTACTGTACCAGATGGAACATGCCTACACATCAGTGCACCGTGTGCGACAAGACATTCGGTGAAAAGTCCAACCTGAAGATCCATGCCATCGCCAGGGAGACCTTTATCTGTGACGTCTGCGGGAAGAGCTTGGCCACTAAACCATCGCTGGTCAGCCATCAACAGCTACACCAGTACCCCAGCATCATTTTGTACCGGCAAGGAGAGGCCAGGCTGTGGCAGAGGCCCGCAGCAGCACTGTTGTTGACCCTAAATGGCTGGATCTCAAGACAGCAGAAACCTTTGGAAAGCAGCTGGTCATCACGTTCGGGAAGTACGCCGGTCAGACCTTCAGGTGGCTTGTGGAGAATGATGTCGGCTGGCTGGTGTGGCTGCTGTTCCAGTACTGCCAGCAGGGAGAGCAGAACGAGCTGCTGAAGTGGCAGAAGGAGCGACTGCTCCGCCAGACCGGCCTCAGGTCCAGTACCGGCACATCCATCACCAGGCTGGAAAGAGACGTGGTGAGAAGCGGAGGTAAGTTGTCATAAGCACTTTGTTTCACCTGTTGGCTGTGGAAAGCAAATAGCACACACACGTCATATCAATACTGATCACATGTGTATTTTATATTTCCAGATTATTTGTCGATGAGCCTGGGACTCCCGCGAACCGGCCCGTTCAGCCCACTGGGTTTGTCGTCCTCCACCCGGCTGAAGCCTGCTGCGCCCACCCCCATTCTGCCGAGGCCTCCTGCGTCCACCCACCTCCAGCCGAGGCCACCTGCTGCGTTGACCTACGGCCCGCCCCCTGTGTCGGCAGCACCCATACTGCTGGTCCTCCCCGCACAGCCACAGGCCCCCTCCGTCCTGTTTTGTGGGCCATCCTGCAGCCAGAGCTTTGTCCCTCCTGCACCAACCGTGAAGACATTCATGCCTAACAAGTCCTCAAGGCCATGTGGGGCTTGCCACGTGCCAGACTGTGGTGGACAGCGGAAGAGGTACACCCCTTCCAAGGACAAAGTGGCTGGAAGCATGCAGAAAATGTTTTCCTACTGTCCATCCACTAGGATGTCCACTACCCCTGGCTTTTACCATGTGGTGTATGACAACTTTGAACACTTTAAGAGTGTCGTGGATGCAGAGTTGGAAAGGAGGACTGTGTAAATACCTGGAAATGCGTGTGTGTGTGTGTGAATAACTTACCTCTGTGATGCCACTGTTCCTGTGCCATCTGTAAGCGAGAGAAAGAGGCTTGTTTGTGTGTGTTTGTCTTTGTCTTTGTGTGTGTTTTTTAAAGTGCTTCAGCAAGCACTATCTATTTATTTATATCGTTCAAAAAAAAAGGCACTTTGCAGTTTTACTTGAAGTTCTTTTGTTCGTTTTTTATTTATTATTATTTATATTGCTGTTAAAATTTACTTTGTAGTATCCATTCTGCTCTATGTTCAATATCGAGGCCAATCTTTTAAACCATAATCAGTTCCAATCTAACACAATCAGTTTACATACCCTTTAGTGGTTGTTCATGTTCAGATAATCTGTGTTTTTGTCATGCATGTTGTTTGTCTTTGTCAGCTTCATGTCTTTGTGATGTTTGTATGTATTTGTCTGCTTCAGTTTTAACAAAAGTTTGCTAAAGAAAACATAAAAAGGGAGGAACAGCTTGAGCCTTTATTTGTTGATTGGTCACCTGAGTCTATGGATAATCATGTTCATTATTGCACTTTAGCCTGTACAAGCCAATTGTTGATTTGTATCTCAAGTACAAGTGTGTGTGTGTGTGTGTGTGTGTGTGTGTGTGTGTGTGTGTGTGTGTGTGTGTGTGTGTGTGTGTGTGTGTTCTTTAATTGTTGAGTGTTTTTTATTATTATTAATGTTATTTATATGTGCCTGTCCTTGTGATGTGTGTATGTCTGTCAGCTCCATGTTTAACTAAATGTTTGCAAATGGTAGTACATGTTTGTCTCTCGTCTCATGCTCTCGTGTTCTCGCCTGTAGATCTGTACCTAGTCGTGGTGGGCGAGCTTTTAACTAAAATGATCTTGTTTATTTGTGTTTATATGGATTGCCTTTTCAATGAAACACATTCTGGTTGAAAAATAAAAGTTGTAAAAGTATTTTGGAGTCTCAGTGTGCTTGGGTTTCAGAAGGGGTGGGGTATTGGAAAGAAAAAACACACCAAAGCAATTAGAAGTCCTTGTGTCTTCACTCCCGCAACCAGAGGTGTGAATACACCCCCACTGTGATGGCTGCACTCCCTGTGTGGTCAAAACAATGAGTTCTGTGAATGGCTCTGATGTCTTCCAGAAAAAGTGAGAGTGCACTGAATACAGTCTTATTATTTTTCTTAATTCAGCCCAAAAATGTGTAACAATTTAACACTTTTCCACTTGATTGTATGAATCTCATCAGCTACATCCACTCAAAGTATGAAAATAATAAACAAAACATCCAGCAGACAAGTGGATTTTGATCATCTAGGCCTTGCACATGACATTTCTGAAAATAAAACCACCCACCAGTGGCCACCAGATGGAGCCGTCCGTTTTGATCCTCGATCCTTTGGGATCCATCCCAGGGTTGAGGGATAGGGACTTTGGGGGGTCATGAGCCATTCCGAGGCAGTCACCCATCCAAGTACTAACCAGGCCGGACCCTGCTAGCCTCCGAGATCAGACGAGATCGGGCGTGCTCAGGGTGGTATCATTCATAGCTATTATTTCTTTAGAACAACACGACCAGGGGAGAGCGCGAACGCAGTCCCCCACTACCAGAAATTATGCAATCGAGATTCCCACATTTGGGGAATTCGCACGGGTCAGCAACAGCCTCAGTGCAATGGCTGAGCCTCGCTATGGGTGAACCACCTTCTTGAACATGGTATCTCCCTTGCCAGGTAAGTATGAGTTGTACACGTTCAGGTGGGCTGAACGATGCCCACGCGTGTTCCCCAGGAGAACGGTTGCAAAGCATTCGGAGATGTCTAGACTTTAATAAACACTGTAGACCACCGGTCACACGATGACAGGCGAATCTGAAATCAGCGTGATGGAAGCATAACGAAAGGAAACCTGGAGATCCAAGTTATCGACACGCCACAGAAAGAATCCTTTTTTCTTTCTTAAACAACAGAATAGTGGTGGCGAGATGATGCCTCATGAAACGTCAAAGCCTCGCAGCCAGGTGAACCATCAAAGTGGTTCGACCTCGAAGCTTCAAATGAGTACGCTAGGGACACCTAGTGGTGAATGAAATTATGATGAAAGAAAGAGTTTCCTGTGATGATGTGATGTTTGCTTCGTACAACATCAAAACGTTAAAGAATTAAAGTCGTTTCAGTGATACGTGTGAGTGTGCCGTTCATAAATATCTCCCGAGCTCATGGTAGAGAACAAATCATTTGACAAAGGTTTTAAGTCATCCCGGGCAAAATAGATTGTCTTATAACTACAGTAGCCTACTAATAATTGTAATAATAGAACTGCATGATGACTGAGAACGAGTGTGATTAATGACATAGCCATAAAAGTGATCTTGGAACTGGGTAGGGTCTTCTTTTTGTAAAAATGTGCCAATTGTGAACCCATATCGCGGAACAGCCCGAGATGAAGCCTCGAACGTCACGCGCCACGTCATTTCGCCTATGTGATACGGAGCTTCGCTGGGGGAGGAGCCGAGGTACTCGACACACGCCCCGATGCCTCGACGCAAACCATAACATCACTACAACAGAATATCGTTGGAATAATTGTAAACAGTGCGTTTATGAATTGTAAATGACACTTTATTGTCTACAGGCGGACGGGTGTACTCTCAGGAGGAGTTTAGTTTTTCACAGTGAGAGAGGGGTGCACCGGTCCTGGAGGTACTGCAATACCAGGTCGATGCGTGGAGTGGACGGAGCAAGCCCCTTTTCCATCTCCCAGTTCCAAAAATCAATTTAATATATGGTCCCCGGGTAGGGGACGTATCAGATATTAAACTGATAAGAACAGATACTACACTTGATCTTAGCCAAAAGGCCGAGAAGCGATGCTCCCACATGCTCAGACCAAGAGGCGAGGTTCCCAGACACGTCGCTCCACTTGGCGGTTTAACAGACAACGACGAAACAAAAAAAAGACCAAGCAATCTGTGTGCGTGTTTGTGTGTCTGTGAAAGCTGGAGAAATAAACCGAGGTCGCTACATCTCTTTGCTGCTGCCTGCTGGCAGTCTCACTAGGCCGTCTGCATGTTTCACAAATAGAGTTTGGAGCAGTGGAGGCTTCTATAAGACTACAGGTGAAGCAGTGAGTGAACGAAATGTTGAATGTATTTTCTTTCTTTCTTTATTATTTATTATGTTACCTTTTTAAATGAGACCAGTACGTGAGTGCACTGAATTTCGTTGTACTTCTGTCCAATGACAAATACGTATATATCTATAACACCCGGAACTCTATTGCAGCCAATGAGCTCGAGTTGAAAAAGAAAATAGCGTACAGCACGTGGTATTGCCCGGTGAAGCTGTCGACGGAGGATTCTCTCAGGTAAATGTTATCCCCTGCATCGTTTGCTAGTTAATAATTAGACAATTTATTTACGGTTTGTATTAAGCTGTTTCGATTTTGTAGAAAGAGAAAAGATTTCGACCGTGTCATAACGCGGTCGTTG